>NW_006291189.1:243443-244569 GCF_000327345.1 Myotis davidii | reverse complement strand
TTTAAACCCAGCCAACCTCCTCATTTGGGGAGCCATGATAGTAGCATTCTTCATAGGAATAGTATTATTTCGCTGTTTATACAACATGTTCCTTAAGCTATGTGCCCAGCAAGCCATGATCATACACATCCAGCAGGCGCTAATAAGAAAAGAAGGGGGAGATGTGGGAAGAGCTCGGGAGACTTATCTCAGTGCAGTGACAGATGCAATGGCGTGAGCACACTCCGCCTATACAGGCTTTCTCGGCGCACCGGGAAGTGGCGGCACCCGCCTGAGCAAACCCCCTAGAGCCCCTACATAGTAGCCTGATCTTTCCTACTATTGGCTGCCCTAAGGATTGTGTAAACTTCTGATTGGTACAGAATGTTATATATGTTGCTGCACTTACACAATAAACTTATATCTGCGTCACTGAACCTGGTCTCCGGAGTCGGGCATGCTTCATTAGGACTCTGTCTGCCTCACCGCCGTGGGACCCCCTGCTTCAAATAAGGGCTGCCTGAGGAAATGCACCCATCCATGAGACTGTCCCCCTAGAAAAACTTAGATTTGGTGAGAATCAAAACTTTTAGGAGATACTTCAGTCACAAGCATCTGAAATTACAGCATAATCTCTTGACAAGTCATGAAGAGCATGACTGTGTATTTACAAAAGCATAATAACAGAGGTCAAATTCTTCACTGAAGTCACCAACGCTTCTAGCAGTAAAGGACTTCATAAGATTGGTGAGACTATTTAGGAGTTTGCTGATGTTAACGGTGGAAGGAGGAGGTATGAGGGATTTGGTAGAATAGAGAGAAAATATAATATGCAAAAGCCCACTACCTGAAATGAACAAGTTGTGTTGAAGCCAGTTCTGGACAGAGGGAAAACATCAAGAAATGCAATATTGAGAGTTGTCATGGATTTTTTGGACCATGAACTGCATTTTGAAGGGTAAGTTTGATTTACAGCACTAGAGAGTGTGTATGTAGGGGTGACGGAAGTTGACTGAAGAGGAGCTCAAGCAAGGGTCTAGAAGTCAGAATAAATATGGCTTCCTGAATGGACAGTTACCTAAAATTATATAGTACTAATTGCCATAGCAATCCATTTCCGTAATCAAGTCTGAGAAGCCAAGTACAT
>NW_006291189.1:237673-243258 GCF_000327345.1 Myotis davidii | reverse complement strand
GGGGCGTCCCTGGACCTGCTGGGATTGGACCCCAGCACTTGACCAGCAATGATACTTAGGTATGTTGTGCTCTTCAGATGTTGTTCCACACGAATTAAAGGGCCCAAATCATGCCAGGAAAACATGCCCCAAACCATTACACTGCCCCCACCAGCTTGAAGGATTGTACTCATGCATGTGGGGTGCATGTTTTCCTGCTGTTTCCGCCAAATTCTCACTCTGCCATCTGCATGATGCAACTGGAAATGTGATTCATCAGACCACATGACTTTTTTCCAATGCTCGACTGTCCAATACTTGTGTTCCTGTGCGAATTGGAGACGTTTTATCTTGGTAACTACAGACAGCAGATGTGTTCGAACAGGCCTTCGGTTTCCATATCCCATAAAATGCAGTGCACTGCTAATTTGCCTACAAACGTCAGGTGGTCATAATAATTTGACCACTCAGTATATATATAAATATTATATAGATATAATAAAGATATAGTGGTTATTAGTACATATGTCATGGTCTCAACCTCCATGGAGTCTTTCCCCCCTTTTTTTTTTCTCAATCCCTCCACCACCCAAATCCTACCCTTAGAGCTGTCAGCCTGTTCTCTATCTATGAGTCTGTCTCTATTTTGCTTAGTAGTTCAGTTTGTTTATTATATTGCACATAAGATTCTCCACTTTTAATGACCTATGAAATTACATGAAACTAACCCAAATAATCTAGGATAACCTCATTTCTTAAAATCCTCAAATCATATCTGCTATATCCCTTCTGCCATCTAAATCACACTTTCATTGGCTTTAGGGATTTTAAGGCATGAACATGTTGATGGGGCCATTATTCTGCATTTCACAGGTACATGGTATTGTATAGATGAACAATTGGGTTCGAGGAAGTTTAGTAGCTTACCCAAACTAGGAAATATTGAGACTGAGATTCAAACACAGTCTGGTTCTATAGGCCTTAAGAATTACCCACCTATCAGGATCCCCTAGAGAAGACAGCACTGTTACTAGCACATAGTTGCTTATTGTGTATTCACATAAGTAATTGCAGCATAAATATGGCATGGTAATAATTTGGAGGTGAGAGAATAATGAAGGAATCATAAACCTGCCCACCTACTCTCATTCTTCCTTGTTCCTGATTCTCCTTGTCACTACTAAGAGTTCCTTTAGTTTTCTAATAGTTATATGTATTTCCTTGTATTTTAGCATGACAACTTAATGTGGATTTCATTCCAGCATAACCTCTAGCATTTGTGTAAGCTCAGTATGATTCCTGAGGAATATTTTAAAATGAAAGCAGGTCTAGACAGGTACATAAGCAAAATATGTTTCTTTGGGGGATTCAGAGTAGGTTACCAACTGCAAAAAGATCTATGAGGACCTAGAATAAATAGAACATGTGCTCCGGCTCTGAGTTTCCTGAAGCCCTCAGATAAGATTCTCAGCTTTCTTGGTCTTTAACACTACCCTAATGCCTGTGTTAGACTATTGAGGCAGAGGACAGACATGTGGAATACCATTGTCTATTGAAATGTGATTTAAAAATATGGAATAGTCTTCACATGTGTATCTCTATTTAATATTTTTAGGGCCCTTTTACCAACCAGAATATAAGCTCTTGGGTGTCTTCTGAGTAAAAGCTACAATTAGAATATTTATGTATTTTTAGGGCAATAAAAGAATAATTGAACTAAACTAGAATGACTAAATAACTGAACTAGAAACACAATATTTGCATAATGAAGGCTTGTATGTATCTCAGTCCTTGGGCAGCATTCTTTATGTCTTGACAGTTGTATTCCCTGAGGTCAGCTATCATTATAAATTTAAAGTGACTTTTACAAGAACTCAATTAATAACAAACTCAGAAGTTAGTGCACATGTGGTATATGTATTAACTTGGTTACACAAGTAACATAACAATGACTAAGAAGTGTAGTTTCAAAGATAAAGCACTACAAACTTGACAGTAGTTCTGTTAGCTGAACAAATGTAAATAGAAATTAATCATTGACTCTTTATCCAGAAGAAGCATCCTGGGTTTCCTTGTCCCCCTTTATTATAGGGCTTAAAGTATGCAGGATTTCAGGTCCAACAATATTTTTTTAATGATTTGGGTACTTAAATATGGAAATAAGAAGGAAACCTATTTGGCACTGAGGACTGGTAGAAGAAGTATAGGAACCGTGGTTAATATATTTGCTTTGGAATATCTGAATATTAAGATAGGTACTTTCAAATTTAGCATCCATAAAACAAATCTGACTTTCTTGCTTCACATTATAAAATCAGAGAAGTAGTCTACTTGGAAAGAACAAAAGAGTAAGTTATTTTTTGGTTTTGGATTTTTAAAAAAATGATGACAAAACTGTGATCTCCACCTATCTTCTCTAGTTCTTCCTCCTCTTCCTGAATGACAAAAGTTAGAGTTTTCCAGAGCTTAGTGCTTCATTCATTTCTCTTTGTTCTCTACACTCACAACCTTGGTGATTTTAGTTTTGTTGTATTTAACTATCCTCAATTGGTATTATTTTCCAAATTTATATCTGTGCCTTTTGTAACCCTTTTTGAACTTCACACTCATATATGAAACTACCTACTTAACATGTATTTTTTCCAAACTGAACTTCCTGTTGCTCCCCAAGAGCTGCTTCTTCACCACAGTAAATGATATTCACCCAGTTGCTCAGGACAAATCCTTGATTTCTTTCCTTACCATTACACGCATCCAGAGCATCAGAAAATCCTGTGGACTCTACCATCAAAACATATCCCAAATGATATTGCCCCAAATTATAAATTTATCCAGAAGTTATCAGTCCTATAACCATTTCTACTGTTACCGCACTAGTTGGAGCAATTATCATATTTTGCCATAACTACTATAATAGCCCAAACTGGATGATCTGTGTAAATTCAGTTTTTGGAGTGAAGCAGTTACAGAGATGACAACTTTAAGGCTAGTATTGTAACTTCACCAAGGTGAAATGGAGGCCAAGTATACATTGGAAGTGAAAAGGCCAAGGAACTAAGAAACCAAGGTGTGCAAGGATTATCTATGACAGATTCTATGTCAACTTTGAAGTTGCCAAATTGATGACAATATATGGGTAGAAAGCAACAAGGGGATTTAGGTGCTAAAATCTATATGAATGTGGAGGAAATCTTTGATCCTAAGTATTTTCACTTAGTTTGTAATTCCACTATAACTATAGTTTCTGCTTTCTCATAAATCCCATAACTCTCACCTGTTCATGGTTTCCCTGTATAGTCTTTCACATTTAGCTCCTGTTGATGGCTTCATTCACTATATTGTTTTTCAGTTCAAATTTCTAAGAATAAGAAACAGGTTGACTCAACCTATTCCTGTTTGTGTGGTCATTTTTTTTCTTGTATGTGGCAGATCACATCCTAGTTAACCTTTGGTTCATGTTCCTGCCTCTCATCTAATTAACTGTAGCCAGAGAGTATGCAAGGGATAAGAGGACAGGTATACAGGGATCATGACTATTCAGGATTTTAACTTCAGCAGAAATTGGGTTGGTTGGTTTCATTATATATTAAGGCTTTTAAGGCACTTTGGACATGACACACAATTATTGAAATTTCCATGTATCAGAGACTGAGGCACTAAAACAGCAGAGAATAAGTAGGCATCATGAGGAATTCATTTTACAAATTACTTGTATAAGTGTACTGTCCTTACAACAGAACAAAACAAAATAAAAACAAGTAGAACATACATGACTTAAGTTAGTGCTTGATTCATTCTATATATTAAAATGTGTTTTATTTCCTTTCATTCATTCAGCCAATATTTATTAAGCAGCCATTCTCTGTTGGGTAAGGGTATGCAATGAGTGTGAAGTCCATATAAGAAAAATTATCATTTATATGAGGATGCCCATGATACCAATATCCTACTTGCTATCCCCAAACTCAGGAATCCTTAAATAGCTCCTAGCTCATCAAGAATTATCTGCAATGCTCTATAAGTGATTTCCTCTTATTACTTCACTTTCCCTTAATATAAAAAAGGAAGAAGGATAGAACACTTCAGAGAAAATTAGAATGACTAATTAAGTCAGGAAGCAGTGCTTTGAAGATAAAAGTAGTTGCTGAGTATTAAAGTGTTAAATAAGTACCCAACAGTTGTCCAATCAATGCATTCTACAATACTGTGCCATGAATTGAGGGCACACCATAATGCTTTAGAATTACAAAAGGCCTTTGTTGAAAATTCAAGTGACAAAATAAAGTGCTTGATGGCTTTGAATTTCCAATAAAGTATTACTCTGTTATCAAGTATATATAATTTAAGAAACAAGACACATATTCAGGACAAAAAAAATGGGATTTAATTGTACAGATTGAATGAAGTAAGGGGCCCCATCATGGTGCACATCCCAATGTTCAGAATTTGTGTGAGCTAAAAACTTTCGACTGCATTGCTTTATCTTTTTTTATTGTCTTCAATCTTTAATTTCTTTATTGATTAAGGTATTCTTTATCTTGAGTTATAAATACTAGAACAAATGAGTTTGAAAGTAGAGTCTACTGCACATCAACAATGCCATAAAGATTGGCCAAATTAGTTAAGACGAAGGTTAAAAATAGGTCTAAGAACATTGATTTGGAGATGTTCTAGAGATACTTCCTGCATAGCTTGTGGTCTAGTCAGGGATGGGGAAAACAGACTGAAGAATGATATGAGGTCGCAGGTTGTTTGCTCATTTATTTATTTTCATGTTTACTGTTTATTCATTGTAGTAAATGTTCTGGGACAAGTTGTGGTCCCTCAAAAAAAGATATGTCCTAATCCTCAGTACCTGTGAATGTCATCATATTTGAAAATAAAAGTGTCTGCTGATCTAATTAGTTGAGATGAGGTCATACTAGAGTAGAGTGGGCTTCTAACCCAATATGACTAGTGTCCGTATGAGAAAATGGCCATGTGAAGACACAGGAAGAATGCCATGTGATGTGAGATTGGAGTTCTGCAACTCTATGCAAAAGAATGCCAAAGATTGCCAGCAAACCACCAGAAACTGGGAAAGAGGAATGCAATAGATTTTTCCTCGGAATTCTCAGAAGGTATCAACCCTATCAACACCTCAATTTCAAACTTAGCCTCCACACTGTGAAAAAAAATTTTGTTGTTTTAAGCCATCCAATTTATGGTATGTTGTTACAGCAGCCCTAGGAAACTAATACATTAAGGATAAGAAAATGTCCAATTTAATACAGATTTATTTTTCTTTCAAACAACTGTGTCCTCACTAGCTGTATGGTGTAGGGCAAGAATTGGGAAAGTTTTTCTATAAAGTGTTAATATTTCAGGTTGGGGGCCATAAGGTTTTAGGTGCAATTACTCAACACTGCTGTTGGAGTACAAAAGTAGTCACAGACAGTAACAAATGGGTGTCACTGTGTCCCAACAAAATTTTTTTTATGGACTGAAATTTGAATTTTGGATAATTTTAACTGTCATTAAATATTCTTCTTCTTTTGGTTTTATTCAACCATTTAATAATGTAAAAAACATTTTTAGTCTATGGGCTGGATGTGGCCTATGGGCAA
>NW_006291189.1:235680-237628 GCF_000327345.1 Myotis davidii | reverse complement strand
GGAAAAGAAGATAGATACATTTTTGAGTTAGATAGACTTGGCTCTACCACTTCCTAGCTAATTTTCCATTGTACATTAACTCTCTGAGTTTTGGTTTCTGCTTTTGTAAACAGAAATAATGATTATTTCCACAAAGAAGTTTTAAAAGAATAAATTAGCTTTAAGCAGGATTGGTTTCACAGGCACATGGTCTGTGAGATTGCCCAGAGCCCTGCACTTATTAGGTCCTGAATTTCTTTTAATCCTTTAGTGTCACCATCTTGATATTCTTAATAATTTTGAACGGGTTCCATATTTTCATTTTACATTGAGCCCCACACATTATTTAGCACAAACTAGGAGCCCAAAAGAAATAGTGATTTTTATTCCTATGATTGTAATGTATAGATAAGTGTAGATTAATAAAGATCTAAACTGTCTTAGGTTAAGGAGTCCTGGCTTCTTTGAATTGAGCAAGGATATTTTCTCACATGACAAAAGTGGTGATTGCTTCAGAGGCAGACATACTTGGAACAGATGAGTGGACTGACATAGAAAATAAAAACATAGCTCCCTAACCCTGTAACATGACAAATTAGTGGCCAAGAGGAAATGTTCCAGAGACTTCTAAGTTGTGTGAGGGACCTAACTCTTCTCTTGTGATGAAGATTTGTGCTATGAAATAACTTTGGAAATGTGCTGGCTTTGTGGGAATATGTGCACAGAATATTAAATCCTTGCAGTTGGGTCTTGCGGCAGTCTTTATTACAAGCAGTGACATCTGAGCATTTATCCAAACACTTGCTTAAATAGAAATGCAAGAAAAGGTGCACTGCAGTGTCGGCTGAGCAGTGTAAATCTTACATTTGTAGAAATCTGGGATTCTGAGTCTGTCTTGCCAACACAGCACAAAGTCTAACTTACTATTAATTTATTTATACATTGTACATGACTAAATTAGAAAACTCAGAGCTCCAAATAAATTAGATGATCACCAACATTTTACTCCAATTTTCAGAACTGCAGCTCAGGTAAAGACAAGCACTATGTGTTTCATAAATAAAGAAGCCACACTTTTCTTTATATCTGGGAGGACACCCTTATTAGTGAGAAAGTTCCCTTGGAACTTTCCAGCATGTTGGGTTTATGTCAAACAGCCTTTCAAAATCATTTGGCTGATACAAGAATTCCAATTCCAAGTTCATAAACCAAAACCAGATTTTCCCAGCTATCGTGAGCTTTCGTTTTAATCATGAGGGCATATGTGGTAAGAATTGAAGGGTGAACCATCCAAAAAGTTCCTACCCAGTGGAACATTTTGCTAATTCAATACGTTCATTCTGAGAAGTGGCTTTAGCCACTGATGAGATATACTTGTTCAGAATTAGTTCAGTAAGTAAAACCATTAAACCATTATAAAATGAATTATAGTGTTTACTAAGCAGTTTATTTTACTCAGCAATAACAATCACGTACAGACTTACTGCAATATGAAACTGATGTGAACTCCCCACATTAAAATACTAGAGGCCTTAAGGTGGCTCCGTGGCACAATGGATAGTGCATTGGACTTCTAAAATACTAGAGGCCTGATGCACAAAAATTTGTGCACTTGGCGGGGGGAGGCGGGAATCCCTTAGCCCGGCCTGCACCCATTCACAGTTCAGGACCCCTTGGGGGATGTCCACCTGTCAACATAGGCCCATTCCCCAGGGGATCAGGCCTAAGCTTGCAATCAGACATCCTTCTGGCAGCCAGGGAGCCCTCGGGGGATGTCTGACAAAAGGCTTAAAGCAGGCTTAAGCTGCAGTTGGACATCCTTAGCGCTGCTGAGGAGGCGGGAGAGGCTCCCACCCACCCCGCTGTACTGGCAGCAATCAGCCTGGCTTGTGGCTGGGCAGAGCTCCCCCTGTGGGAGCACACCGACCACCAGGGGGCAGCTCCTGCATTGAGCGTCTGCCCTCTGGTG
>NW_006291189.1:233831-234242 GCF_000327345.1 Myotis davidii | reverse complement strand
TAGGATAGGATGTCCCTATTTCCCCCCTTTTGCCCCCTCTACCCAGCTCTTGCCCCCCCCACTTCTCTCTGGCCATCACCACTGTTGTCTATGTCCATAGGTTGTGCATATATTTTCCTTGGCTAATCCCTTCTTTAAATTCACTTCTTTAAATTTTTATTTTTAGATAAGTGCTTATAACTGCACTATTATATATCTTCTATTATATCATTCAGAATTAAGATATTTTTTAATTGAACCCTTGTAAATTTTAGCACAATTTAATAAATTATGCTAGAAGCAATTAGATTTTTCATGTAATGCAGATACATTTCAATTAATATTTTATTAATTTTTAATTTTTTAATATTTTAATTTGAAATAATCTCATACATGTAAAAAAAAAAAACCTTTAAAAAAAGACAGAAATAG
>NW_006291189.1:226612-232984 GCF_000327345.1 Myotis davidii | reverse complement strand
GGTCCCCGGTGGCAAGGCAGGCCAGCTTTGGGGGCTTCTGGGGTTGGCCTGCCCTGGATAAAGGCGTGCTGGCAGCTCACGCTGTGCCGCCCTGCCTGCAGTATGCAAATAGCTGCCATCTTTTTCAGCGGTTAATTTGCATATCATGCTGATTAGCCAATGGGAGGTGTAGCAAAGGTATGGTCGATTACCGTGTTTGTCTATTATTAGATATGATTGATGAAGCCCTGAGTTACTTATGTGTAAAATGTGTTTATCTTAAACTTAGGTATCTGCTTTTTCTTGTTCTCTAGGTGGCTGAGCTGACCCTGAGCCACTTCTCCATTTCTTGCTGATTATCACTGAGCTACTCACCTCCCTGTGTCAGTACATATTCAAAGATAAGGGTACCAAACCTTACATCTTCACATCCCTAGCCAAGAAAGCAGATGAGAAGCACAAACCGTATTAGCCAACAAGTTCAGGAATTTCTGCTCTACTCCTCTTCTGACAGCCTATGATTGTGCTTTGAGCCACTTTGTTGTTCATTAGCACCTCCAATGTGCACTGTGCAAGGATCAGGAGGTAAGGTGAAAATCAAATTAGTCAATTTGGATTCTTATTAATAGTTCTGGCAAAAGACTTGGACGAATGTTTCCAAATAATGGATAAAATGAGAAGAAATCTCCATATTATTCTTACTCCTGATTCCCAAGTGAGCAGAAGGCTGACTGATTTCCTCTTTCATAAATAGTGCTCTGAGGGTTTGAATGGTTTGTAAAAATCTCTGCCTTAGACTGTGTCTATGATGGGAAGCTAATCAGTTGGCTGGGATCAAATAGATTTGCTAGATAAGTTTAAAATACTAAATAGATTTAACTGATTCCCCCATCCCACTTAAATGATTTTTTTAAAAAAACCTTATTTTTTGTCTTCTTTTTTTCCCTATTAAAAAGGCATGGCTTTTGGTAGTAGGGTGGGGCTGAAAATAAAAAGGTAAATAATTAGGTAAATAAACACAGTAATTTTAGATAGTAGTAAGAGCTAGGAAGAAAACAAGGCAAGATCAAGAGTCCATGACTAGATAGGGACATGATGCTATCTTAAAAAAAAAGGTGGTCAGAGAAGGCCACTTGAGATATTTAATCAGAGATCTGAGTGATAAGGAGAAACTTTATGAAGATCTGGTGGGAGTACTTCCAAGCAGAGGAATGGTAAGTATAAAAGCTCTGAAGCTGCATGAGAAGTCACAAAATTAAACTTATGTGAATGAAACAGTAAACAAGAGGAAGATTGGTAAGATAATAAATTAGAGGTCTAGAGAGAGATCAGAGACTACAAAGGCCTGAAGGCTCTGATAAGGGTTTAGGGTTTGATTCTAAGTGGAGGTCATTTTTAAATTTTAAGCATGGAAGTGGCATTGTTTCATTTATGGTTTATCCTGTATGCTGTGTTCAAAACAGATAGTAGGGCAGGTAAGAGTTGAAGTTGGAGGACCAGTTAGGAGGTTATAAAATAAGCCAGGTGAGAGATAAATAAGAAACTTGAACTAAGTTGGTTATGATGGAGATGATGACAAATAGCAGGATTTGAAATCAAATTTTAGGGTTGAACTTCCTGATAGATTAGATTTTAGGAGGGAGTAGGAATGAGGGAAACAAGAGAAGTCAAGAATAACTCTTTGGCTAATGGCCCAAGAAACTGTGTGACTTTAGACAAGTAACAATGCTTCTGAACCTATTTCTTCATCTGTAATGTAAGAATTATCAAAACTACATCCGATAGTTATTCTTGCATTGTATACTTTACTAATATTAATAGTTGAAGAGCTATATGCCAGGTATTTTTCTGTTGCTTTACAATTTTATCTTCAGTTGGCCTCACAAAGATTCTAGAAGTTTATTAACAAACACTAGAGGCCAGATGCACGAAATTCATGCAAGAGTAGGCCTTTCTTCCCCTGGCTGCCCGCAACGGCTTCCCTCTGACACCCGGCACCCGGGGTTCCCTCCTAGCCACGGCTTCGTCCAGGACAGAAGAATGTCTGGTCTAATTAGCATATTATGCTTTTATTATTACAGTTTATTTCTATTTTATGCAAAAGAAAACTGATGTGCAAGAATGTGGTGGTTTGGTATCACTTGGCAAGTAAGTGACAAATGCAGGGAATTAAATCCCTGTTTGTTTCAAAGCTTGTGCTCTTTGTGGTTAAGTGTGACCCCCCCCCAAAAAAAAAATGAGATAGTGGACTAAAACTTGGAGACATAACTCTATCTTAAGGACCCACAATTTTATAATTGGGAATCTGAATAGAAAGTAAAACTCTCAAACTTTATAGAAAGCAGGAAGCCCAGAGGTTCTTCTATAATTCCCTGGAGCTCCTACTAGGAGATGGAATGGGAGAAGGGAATTCTGTTACGGTTTGCCCAGGGTTGCCAACAATTTTTCCCAGTTTAATTTTAAATGGAATTTTATTAAATTGGTGGAATCCTGTTAGCAGTTTAGCTTGGAAATCCAGAATGCCTTGAATGAAGTAACCCAATACACCCACTATCTATGCATTGTCAGGATAGTACGAATATTAAGAAAATGGATTTTTAAAATGTGAGAACAAAAAATAAAAACATAGTCAAACAATGCTAAATATGGGAATTGTATTCCTTTCAAGAGAGAGGTTTCTCTATGTATAGACCTTGATGTGGAACTTAAGGGACATAAAATTAAGGGTGTGGAAATGTTCAACCAACCAAGCTGAACTTTATTTGCAAAGAAACTGAGGTTTAACTCTTTTAAGTTGCCCCAATATTCATCCAAAAGGGGTTCTTCAGTATACTGGTATATCAGACATCCTTTTCTTTTTCACCATATTTTCCACCTTCTAGCAGACAAAGGGAAGTACTGTTTGTATCTACCAAAGTCTGGTGCTATATAAAATTGGGAGACTGTGATAGCTCTTAAGAAATGACATCATGCTTCCCTCTGTCCTCAGGTCAGCATTCAAACCATCCCAGAAAACAATCTGTCTTCTCTTTCTCCTAAAAATGTCCAGAGGCAGGCACTTCCCTAGGTAATATCAGCCTTTGCTGCCCATGCATGTTTTCAGTTGCACAAATGCCTGTGCACTATAATTACTTTCTGTTGTGCTGTGCACTGGTATGATGCAAGACAAAGCAAAGAGCATTTCAGAGATTGGTAATGGGCTATTGACCCGAGGTTTCATCTTCTTATTTGTTTGAGAGTAAAAGACTACAGGTTGTCAGATTCAACTGCTTGATTCAGCTTTCAAAAAAAATAAAAGACAAGCAAAATGAAAGGATGTTTTTCCTTAAAGTAACAACCCAACAACGCGTGTTAGAAGCTGCCTTAGTGGAGATATTAAATCTATCAGGGCATTTGTTGCAGGTAGCAATTTGTTCTGTTTTGGTATTCCTTTGGGGCAATAAATGTGGCAAAATTAAGATAAGGGAACATTTCATGGCAGAGACAACATCACAGCAGAAGATTCAACAAGATTACCTGGTTATTACATTATATTATTTTCTTCTAAAAATTAAATACTATAGTTTAAAAGACTACTTAGCTACAATTTGGAGTTGTGTTAAAGAAACATAATATATTTAAGTTAAATCTGTCTTCAGGGACTGAATTTTAGTTAAAGGACAGCAAAATTTGGTATACAGCATCGACAGTGTTGGGTAATGAAAAAGATACTACAAAGAAAAATTATGAAATACATGGGTTACGTAACTATTCTATATACTATTAACTCTCATTGAGAAAGAATTTACATCCTATAGAATCGTATAGATGCTTTCTGGCTTGTGTGTATCTAATTTGAGAATGAATTTCTGAATGATTCAAATTTGTGAGTTTGTCCTTAAGGACACATGGCATTTATAGTGTTAAAATTTAGTTTGGCTTCTTCACAGTTACTTTCTAACTCTCCAACAGTAAACAGGCTAAAACAGTAGCAAAGTTCAAGGGCTGTTTTTCCCACTGAATTAATTGAGCCTCTTATGGAGACTGATATATTAATTTCTGCATCTCTCAATGTACTAATAAGGAAATTAAGGTCCAGAGATGTATAAACTCAGTGCCACTCTCTATCCCTAACCCTAACCATATATAGGCTGAATATCTCATTCTTTCTTGATCAGATCTAGTAGACAGAAGATAATTGATCAATAGTATTTGTATAACAGGTGTTTTTGACGATTGGCTAGCTTGTTCTAGAAAGTAGGAGGGGAATAAAGCTAGTAGTGATGTGATGGGGCAAGGCAAGGCTTGGGAAGAGGAACATTTTTCAGAAGTAAATGAGCAAGGTATTATGTCACTTGTTTTAAAGACATTGATAATAATTAAATAAACAATGGGCAAATATGGTGTTTTAAAGAATGAAATATTTAAAAATATTTTGTGAGTAGCTCACAAGGTCAGTCAAGGGACAGATTTCAGAACCTTAAAAGGGTCTTAATTTATAAAAATCAGTTTAAACATACAGCATTATTAACCAGATATTGCATTGCATGCAAGATATGCCATTTTTAGCCCTGGCTGGTTTGGCTCAGTGGATAGAGCATTGGCCTGCAAACTAAAAGTTCCTGGGTTCGATTCCAGTCAAGGGCCCATGCCTAGGCTCAATCCCCAGTAGGGGGCATGCAGGAGGCAGCTGATCAATGATTCTCTCTCATCATTGATGTTTCTATCTCTCTCTCCCTCTCCTTTCCACTCTGAAATCAATAAAAATATATTTTTTTAAAAAAGATATGCCAAAAAAAAAGATATGCCATTTCTAAAATTTTAGACATACCCTTTCTTCAAATGAAGCACATCAATGACTGGGAAACCATAAGACAGGGCTTAATTGTCCTTTTAGATGTTTTATTTTCTAAAGAAAATCAAAATCTTGAAAAATATAGTCTACAAACATTAATTTTTAAATTAGCCATTATTTTGAAAAGACTATTCCAATTCTGTTAAAACCCTCTTCTAATACATTTTTACTAGTTTCATTACTCCCCTTAATCTTATAACATGAACAGGCTAAAAATTTTAAATGATATATTTCAAAAAATAAATACAACTAAAACAGTAAACAAACACACACAACATTTTATTCTTACTGGTGCTCAAAGAAACCAAACTGAAATAAAATAATAATGAAAACAATAATAAAGTACAATTTGTTTCAGCAAATTAGCAAAAATAAAGTGGTAATTACTGAGACTCCTCCAGTTAACACAAATGTTGGTCACTCAGATTTTTCTGGTGGGCAGGTAATGAGGATACACCCTTATGGAAAGATAACTTAACTATACATCAAGAACCATGTAAATGCTTTATTTTATTTTATTTTTTTTAAAATATATTTTATTGATTTTTTACAGAGAGGAAGGGAGAGAGATAGAGAGTCAGAAACATCGATGAGAGAGAAACATCGATCAGCCGCCTCCTGCACATCTCCCACTGAGGATGTGCCCGCAGCCCAGGTACATGCCCTTGACTGGAATCGAACCCGGGACCCTTCAGTCCTCAGGCCGACGCTCTATCCACTGAGCCAAACCGGTTTCGGCTAAATGCTTTATTTTGACCCATAAATTTAGATCTCGGAAATCAGTCACCAAGAAATTAACTAAAGGAACAAATATATTTTAAGACAGTGGTTCTCAACCAAAGGCAATTTTGTCTTCCAGGAGACATTTTGTAATGTTTGGAACTATTTTTTATTTGTCACAACCATGAGATTGACACTGGCAGCCAGTAAGTAGAGGATAGGGGTGTTACTCAATAACGTACAATGCACAGGATAGCCCCTCACGGCGAGTCATTGTCACTAGTACAGAGATTGGAAATCTTGCTCTAAGGTGCTCATTGCAGAATGATGTATAATTAGTGACACACTGAAACTGACTTAGATGTCCCTCCATCTGCAAAGACATGGACATTTAGGATGTCAAGGTGTGTCCATCCACTTAGACCAGTGGTCGGCAAAGTGCAGCTCACGAGCCACATGTGGCTCTTTGGCCCCTTGAGTGTGGCTCTTCCACAAAATACCGACTTCTGCACATGGGCCACGAAGTTTCAATCGCACTGTACATGTGCGCCTACACATGGTATTTTGTGGAAGAGCCACACTCAAGGGGCCAAAGAGCTGCATGTGGCTCGCGAGCTGCAGTTTGCTGACCACTGACTTAGACTATTATCTAGACATTAAAAATGTTAGAGTATTTTACTTTATTTCATTTTTTACATGCAATAAACAATATTTTGAGAAAAATGATTTTAAATATAATAATGTTACATGTAATAAACTAATATTTCAAGAAAAACTATTTTAAATATAATAATATTATATTCAATAAACATTAATTTTTCAAGAAAAAAAGATATTAA
>NW_006291189.1:218197-225810 GCF_000327345.1 Myotis davidii | reverse complement strand
GGCTGGCCACAGCCCCTTCTGGGTGGGGGTCCCACTAGGGTGCCTGGATATCCTGATTGAGGGGATGAGAGCCGTTTGCAGGCTGGCCACAGCCCCTTCAGGGTGGAGGCTCCTGCTGGGGTGCCTGGCCAGTCTGGGTGAGGGGCTGAGGGCCATTTTCAGATTGGCTAAGCCTCCAGCGGGGACCCTCACCCAGGCAGGGTGTGGCCAGCCTGGGTGAAAGGCTGATGGCTGTTTGCAGGCTGGCCACAAATGCCAGCCACCCAAGCTCCCAGTGGAGGCTGGCTGGAAGCAGGTATCTGGGATTTATTTGTCTTCTATAATTTAAACTTTGTTGCCATGAGTGGAGGCCACAGCCGTCTCAGGTCAGGGGGGAAGCTTGGCTTCCTCCAACTCCTGGGCAAACAAACCTCGTGTTTGCCCCAGCTCCGTGGCTGCCGGCCGCATCTTAGTTGGGTTAATTTGCATATAGTTGCTCTGATTGGCTGGTGGGCGTGGCTTAGGGCATAGTGAAGGTATGGTCAATTAGCATTTTTGTCTTTTATTAGTGTAGATTACCAAAACTGAACCAACATAGTATAATATATCAAAAGTTGTAGGAAATATTAAAATTCTGCAAATAACAAGATTACTTCTATTATATTCTAAAATATTTTTTCCTCTGGCTCTATTTTTGTTCATCAGTTTATGTTGTTCATTTTGTTCTACAAATGATTAGATCATGTGATATTTATCTTTCTCTAAGTGGCTTATTTTGCTTAGCATAATGCTCTCCAGGTCCATCCATGCTGTTGCAAATAGTAAGAGTTCCTTTTATTTACAGCAGCACAGCATTCCATTGTGTAGATGTACCACTGTTTTCTAATACACTCATTTGCTGGTGGGAACTTTGGCTGCTTCCAAGTCTTTGCTATTATAAATTGTTGCTGCTATGAACAAAGGGGTACATATATTTGTTCTGATTGGAATTCTGGCTTCTTGGGATATAGTCCTAGAAGTGGTATTACTGGGTCAAATGGTAGTTCCATTTTTAACTTTTTAGGAAACTCCATACTGTCTTCCATAATGGCTGCAGCAGTCTGCATTCCTACCAGCAGTGCACAAGGGTTCCTTAATTTCCACATCCTCACCAGCACTTGTCATTTGTTGATTTGTTGATGATAGCCAGTCTGACAGGTGTGAGATAGTACCTCATTGTTGTTTGCTTTGCATCTCTCAGATGATTAGTGACTTTGAGCATGTTATCATATGTCTCTCAGCATTCTGTATGTTTTCTTTCTAAAAGTGTCTATTTAGGTCATTTTCTGATTGGATTTTTTATCTTCCTTTTGTTGAGTTGTTTGAGTTCCCTGTAAACTTTGGAGATCAAACCCTTATCAGAGATAACATTGACAAATATATTATCCCTTGCAGTGGGCTCTCTTGTTGTTTTGTTGATGTTTTCTTTTGTTGTTCAGAAGCTTTTTATTTCGGTGTAGTCCCATTTGTTTATTTTCTCCTTAGTTTCCATTGTCCTAGGAGCTGTATTGATAAAGATTTTGCTATGGCATATGTCTGATATTTTGCTGCCTATGGAGTTCTCTACGATTTTTATGGCTTCCTGTCTTACGGTTGAGTTCTTCAACAATTTTGAGTTTGTGTGTATGGCATAAGTTGGTGGTCTAGTTTCATTTTTTTTTGCATGTATCTGACAAACGTTCCCAGCACCATTTATTAGAGACTGTCTTGACTCCATTGTATGCTCTTGCCATCCTTGACTAATATTAATTGAGCATAATGGCTTGGGCCGATTTCTGGGTTCTCTGTTCAGTACCATTGGTCTATATGTATGTTCTTGTTCCACTATCAGGCAGTTTTGAGAACCGTGGCTTTGTAATATAGCTTTATATCTGGTATTGTGATTTCTCTAACTTTTATTTTTTCTCAGGATTGCTGTGACTATTTAGGGTCTTCCTTTCAATTTTTTATTCCAGATGAATTTTTGGAGAGTTTGTTCTAGGTCTGTGAAATATTTCATTGGTATCTTAATGGAGATTTCATTGAATCTATAAATTGCTTTGGGTAGTATGGACATTTTAATGATGTTGATTCTACCAATCCATGAATCCGGTATTTTCTTCTGTTTGTTTATGTCTTCCTCTATCTCTTTTTTCAACGTCCCCTCCAAATACCAGTATTTTACCTCCTTAGTTAACTTTATTCCTAAGTATCTTAACTTTTTTGTGTTTGCAATGGTAAATGGGATTTTTTTTTTTAGTTTCTCTTTCTGTGAGTTCATTATTGTTGTATAAAAAAGCCATAGATTTCTGGGTGTTAATTTTGTATCCTGCTACATTGCCAAATTCATTTATTAAGTCTCGTAGTTTTTGGATGGAGTGTTTGGTGTTTTCTATGTACAGTATCATGTTATAGAATAAGATGGACAGTTTTACTTCTTCTTTTCCAATTTGTTTTTTTTTAGTTTCTCTTTCTGTGAGTTCATTATTGTTGTATAAAAAAGCCATAGATTTCTGGGTGTTAATTTTGTATCCTGCTACATTGCCAAATTCATTTATTAAGTCTCGTAGTTTTTGGATGGAGTGTTTGGTGTTTTCTATGTACAGTATCATGTTATAGAATAAAGACAATATTACTTCTTCTTTTCCAATTTGGATGCCTTTTATTTCTTCTTCTTGTCTGATTGCTATGGCTAGCACTTGCAGTACTATATTGAACAGGAGTGGTGAGAGTGGACATCCCTGTCTTGTCTCTGTTCTTAGGGGAAATGGTTTTAGTTTTTGCCCATTGAGTATGATGTTGGCTGTAGGTTTGTCATATAAGGCTTTTATTATGTTGAGGTATGATCCCTCTATTCCTACTTTGCTGAGAGTTTTTATCAAGTAAGGGTGTTGGATTTTGTCAAATCCTTTTTCTGCATCGATTGATATGATTATGTGATTTTTGTCTCTCAATTTGTTTATGTGATGTATCACATTTATTGATTTGCCAATATCATACCATACTTGCATCCCTGGAATAAATCCCACTTGGTCATGTTGTATGATCTTTCTAATATAATGCTGGATCCGATTTGCTAGAATATTATTGAGGATTTTAGCATCTATATTCATCAAGGTATTGGCCTGTAGTACTCTTTCTTTGTGGTGTCTTTATCTGGTTTTGGAATTAGGGCTTCATAGAAAGAGCTTGGAAATGTGACTTCCTCTTGAATTTTTTGGAATAGTCTTAGGAGGATTGGTTTTAGTTTTTCTTTGAATGCTTGGTAGAACTCCCCTTTAAAGTCATCCAGACCAGGGCTTTTGTTTGCTTGAATACTTTTGATTACTGCTTCATTTTTTTCAATAGTTATCGGCTTATTCAGGTTTTTTGATTCTTTCTCATTTAGTTTTCGAAGCTTGTATTTTTTTAAGAATATGTCCATTTCATAGAGGTTGTCCATTTTGTTGGAATGGGCTTGTTCATAGTAATTTTTCATAATCCTTTATATCTCTTTGGGGTCAGTTGTTACTTTACCTTGTTCATTTATGATGTTGTTTATTTGGGTCCTCTCTGCTTCTTGGTGAGCCTGGCTAGAGGCTCATTAATATTGTTTATACCCGCAAAGTACCAGCTCTTGGTTGTATTGATCTTTTTTATTGCTCTCTTTGTTTTTGTTTTGTTTTTTTGTTTCTTTGTTTTTGTCTCTATGTCATTTATTTCTGCTCTGATATTTACTATATCCTTCCTTCTGTTTATTCTGGGCTTTTCTTGGTGCTCTCTTTCTAATTCTTTAACTTCTATGGTTAGATAATTTATTACCATTTTTTCTTGTTTTTTGAGGGAGGCCTGTAGAGCTATGAACTTCCCTCTCAAGACTGCTTTTACTATGTCCCATAGATTTCAGATTGTGGTGTCTTCATTGTCATTTGTTACCAGAATGCTTTTTCTCCTTCTTTTTTTTTATCTCTTTAGTAATTCAATCATTGTTTAATAGCATGCTATTTAGCCTCCAAGTGTTTGATTTTTTTGTAGTTCATTTCTAATTTTATGCCATTGTGATCTGAGAAGATGCTTGATATGATGTCTATCTTCTTCAATTTGAAGAGACTTTTCCTGTGTCACAATATGTTGTCTATCTTTGAAAATGTCCTGTGAGCATTTGAGAAGTATGTATATTCTGAAATGTTCTGAAGATGTCAATTGATTCCATCTGATCTAGTAAGCCATTTTGGATTGATGTTTCTTTGCTGATTTTTTGGTTAGAGGATTTATCCAGTGTTGTCAATGGGGTATGAAAGTCTCCTACTATGAGTGTACTACTGTTGATCTCTCCCTTAATATCTTCCAAAAGTTTTTTGTTTTGTTTTGTTTTTATGTATTTGTGGTTGCTCCTATATTAGGTGCATATATGTTTACCAGAGTTATATCCTCTTGAATAATTGCTCCCTTTAGTATTATGAAGTGGCTTTCCTTATCTCTTGTTATGGCCTTCACTTTAAGGTCTAATTTTTCAGATATAAAAATTACTACAACAGCTTTTTTTTCCCATTTCCTTTCACCTGAAAAATATCTTTCAATCCCTTCACCATCAGTCTTTGTGAGTACTTTGTTCTGAGATGGGTCTCTTGTAGACAGCAGATATATGGGTCATGTTTTCTAATCCATTCAGCTACCCTATGTCTTTTGATTGAAGCATATAATCCATTTATATTTAAGGTTATTATTGAATAGAGGCTCAGTGCATGACAATTGTGCACTTTAGGGGGAAGGTGGGATCAACGTGGCCTGCACCCTTTTGCAGTTCAGGACACCTTAGGGGATGTCCAGCTGCCAGCTTAGGAGCAGGGAGTGAGCCTAAACTGGCAGCTGGACATCCTCCTAAGGATCCTTAGTGCTGCTGCAGAGGTGGGATAGGCTCCCACCATTGCTGCTGCACTTGTCATCTGTGAGCCTGACTTCTGGCTGAGTGGCACTCACCCTGTGGGAGTGCACTGACCCCCAGACTGCGGTTGGGTCAATTTGCCTATTAGGCTTTTATTATATAGGACTAGGGGCCCAGTGCATGAAATTTGTGCACTGGGGGGGGGGTTGTCTCTTACTCAGCCCAGCCTGCCCCCTCTCACATACTGGGAGCCCTCAGGGGATGTCTTAGTGACAGCTTAGGCTTGCTCCCTGATCCCTTTGGGGATAGGGCCTAAGCTGCAGTCTGGCCTCCCTTTGTGGGAGGTGACTGGGCTCATCAGGGGAAGGCACCAGCCCTATCACCCCACTGCTGCAGATACTGCCAGTCACCAAGGTGTTTTCATTACCATGGACTCTAGTCCCTGGGGAGCAGAGAGCAAGCTGATAACGCTGTAGGGGACTAGGAAATGAGAAGATTAGAAGGGGAATGAGGATATGGAGTTTGGTCAGCAAGAAAGTATACAGCTGAAAGAAGGTTTCTCTCCCCCCCGCCCAATATATACTAAGACGCTGTTAATCAGTTTGTTTATGCCCAAGAAGTAGATATTTAGAAAAACACACAAAAAAACAAAAGCCTAGAGATACTCTAAATATGGAATAAAAAGGGCAGTTAGGGGCTAGTGTTGATGTCCCAAGATGAATAATAAAGAGTTCAACTACGACGGTACCTACAGGAATGGAATGGAAGAAATTGGGTATGAGAACCAAGAGTACATCCTAACAACATTGTTTGGAAGGGGTGGAAAAGAAAGAATCAGCCCCTTGCCCAGGCCTGACGCCTCAGCCAGAGGCATCAGGCCTGGGCAGGGGACCCCTATATACCCCTGATCAACAGCTCTTCCCCCGCAAGGCCTGATGCCTCTGGCCCAGGTGTCAGGTCTGGGCAGGGGACCCCCAGACCCCTCCAATTGCTGGCTTCACCCCTTGCCCATGCCTGACGCCTCAGCCATAGGCATCGACACCCATCACCCTCCAATCACAAGATTGGCCCCTCTCCCAGGCCTGACGTCTCCGCCAGAGGCATCAGGCCTGGGCAGGGGACCCCCATGTCCCCCCTATCACCGGCTCTTGGGGCCGGCCTGTGACCCAGGATGGCGGCTGGCACTGGCGGTTGCGCTGTCCCGCCCTGCCTGCAGTATTCAATTAGCCACGAGCCCCCTTCAGTCTTTGCGGCTCTGGCCGGAGCCGCTTTCAAACCTTCGCTGCTCTGGCCGGAGCCGCCTTCAGTCTTCACTCCGCAGCTTCGCGCCGCCATCTTTGTTGGTGGTTAATTTGCATAATATGCTGATTAGCCAATGGGAGGTGTAGCAAAGGTATGGCCAATTGCCATGTTTGTCTATTATTAAATAGGATAGGTACTTGTGTTTCTCCATTTTGATTCTTTCTGTCCATGTTTCTTCTTCCCTTCCTATTTTTTTCTTTTTACAAAAGTCCCTTTGCATTTCTTGCATTGCTGGTTTGGTGGTAATAAACTTTCTTAGCCCCTTTTTGTCTGTAAAGATTACTGGGTATAGTATTCTTGAATTCAGTCCCTTGCTTTATATCACTTTGTATATTACATTCCATTCCCTTCTGGCCTGGTGTGCTTCTATGGAGGAATCTTTTGATAGTCTAATGGGAGATCCCTAATAGGTAATGTTCTGTCTCTCTCTGGCTGCCTTTAAGAATTTTACTTTGTCATTGGTGCTTGTCAATTTATTTATGATGTGTCTTGGTATCAGTCTTTATGGATTCCTCTTGTTTGGTACTCTGAGCTTCTTGGACTTGTGTAAGTTTTTTCTTACTTATATCAGGAAAGTTTTCTGTCATTATTTCTTCAAATAGGTTTTTTATTTCTTGCTCAGTTTCCTCTCCTTCTGTCACCCCTATTATGTGGATGTTATTTCATTTTGTGTTGTCCCAATCTCCATTAGGCTCTCCTCCTGCTTTTTACTATTTGTTTTCCCAGTTTCCACTCTTCTTGGGTGTTTTTTACTACCTTGACTTCCATCCTTTTCAGCATCCTCATGACCATTGCTCTGAATTCTTTCTCTGACAAATTGCTTGCCTCCATTTTGTTTACTTCCTTTTCCGGTGATTCCTCCTTTTCTTTCATATGGGGGCTGTTTCTTTGTATACCCAATTTCACTCCTCTCAGTGTGTCTAGTTATGTGGCCCAGTCTTTACCACAGTGACCAAAAGGCACAAAATACAACTCGCCAAGACATGATACAGAGGGAACAAAACATGAATGTATTCACAACACTAGTAACCCCAATTAAATGTGACCACCAGAGAAAAGAGAATTAGGGGAGAGAAAAGAGTACAAAAAATGATATCAAGGAAAGAAAAAAAGGTAAGAGAGAAAAGCAAAGAAATGAGGGGAAAATATACTTATGTGGGGAGAAAACACCACAAAACCACAACTAATCCAAAAAAATTCAAACAACAAAACCCAGGAAAAAAAGGAGGGGAGCTGAATCTGAAGAGGTAGAGCTTATTTCCAGAAGGTATGGTAAAGGAATTGAATGAGTGGAGGAAACATCACAATTCAGTATAGAGGAGGTAGAAAGAGAATGAGTGCATAAGAAGAAAAGTAGAAAACAAAGTACTCAATATAAAAATAAAATATTAATAGTAAGTACAATATAATAATAATTAAAATATGTATATATATTAAAATATATAAGAAA
>NW_006291189.1:212636-214724 GCF_000327345.1 Myotis davidii | reverse complement strand
CAGCTTCCACAAAACCACCTTCTCCTGAACTGCAGCCTCAGTGAGTGTTTGTAATTCAAAGATTCTATGTACTGGGTTTAGTGAGTAAAAGCAAGGAAAATATAAAGACAGAGCAACCGTGCCATGCACATCTTTCTCCCCCTGGCATTGCATAGCCAGTATATAACTTCAGGCTGCCTTTCTGGGCACAGTCTCCCATGGGTGTGGACTTAGATCTAGAGTCCCTGGCTGCCAGAAGCCATGTGGAGCCCCTTTCACAGTCAAGTGTTATGTGTGTCCCCATATGACACGGACTTGGTAAAGCAGTTTCCTTCTGACCCTCTAGTCCTGGTTGCACATGTCTCTCCCTACAGCCAGATCCCTGATCCTACCATTCTCCAGGTGTCCTCTGTTCTTTCCAGTCACAGATTGCCTCACCAGCTGTGTTTAATTCACTAATTCTGGGTAGATATTATTCAATTTAGTTGTTCCTTCTATCTGCTCCGTGAGAAGGTGCAGGACACATCCACCTATTTATTTGGCCACCACTTTGTTTCCCCCTGGAAGAACTCCTTAGGAGCCCATGGCTGGGGAGGCTGGAGTGTCCATGATCTTGGGTTTGCAGCTGAGGCAGCTGGTCCCTGGCCAGAGTGGCTGTAGGTTCCCCGGTGGCATTCAATGTTTCCCTGAGTTGAGGTGAGGCTGGGCTCACAGTCACAGCCACTCTCCCCTTCAAGATGGCCCAGTCTCTGTGGCAGAGCTGGCTGCTCTGGGAGAAATTGCAGTGGTAGTAGAGGCTGCCCGGCTAGAGGACCCTGGTCCGCCAGCCCCCAACAGTCCTGCAGAATATAACTGTCCCTCACTCACACATGCGCATGCGCACACACACATGCCCCACACGTCCACGCACTCCCCTTTCGCTCCCTCACTCACTTACACTGTCTCCCTCACTGCCATCCTGTCAGCCGCCATCTTGGATTTCCCAGAATTCTCCAGTTTTATTCAGAACTGATCACATTTCATTACTTTTGTGCCTGCTAGTGGAATAGAAGAAAATTATGGATTCTGTTTCATGTGCATTTCTAATTGCCTATAGGAAATTTGTTGGCATTCTGGTGGTTGTTAACTTCTTTTGCAGTTTTGGTTTTTTTACTTTCTTTCACATTCCTGTCTTTTCTTGTGTGTTTCCTGTTGTTTCTATATCAGCTTCAAATCTTTATTTGTTCTTAGGGAAATAAACATCATAGATAAAACTAAATGTTCCTTCAGTATCATCATTTATTGTCCTTATCTTCTGCCATGAAGATCCTTTTGTAAATACCTTTACTATGTAAATATGTTAACATATTTAATGTTAACTATGTAAATAAATTAAGTGAGTTATCAGCACCAAACATATAGGGTGTCCCCCAAAATGTATACACACTTTAACAGCTGATAACTCACTTAATTTTCACTTCTTTTCTGGATTAACTGATTTAAAATAATGGGTGAAGCCAGACTAAGCTTTGAACAAAGAAAATTTATCTTAAAGTGCCACTAGACTTTTTTATGGGGATACATAAAAGATAAAGTTTATGGTACAAAACTGGCAACAGTTGACCAATTAAGGGTGCACAAATACAACAGGAAATGATTCTTGATGTTTGTGATTCCACTGCTTCACAGTATCAGCAGTGCCTGGACTAGAACAGCCATCAGTTTGAAAACGGGCATTGACAAAAACAATTATTTATTGCTGTAGATACTTTTAAATTTTGAATAAAAGCTAACATGGCAATCTTCAGTCTACAACTTGCTTACTACTCAAACCTAATTTGTAGACATCCATCCCAGCACCAACTTTATATAATCAAATATTCCAAGCTAATTTTTGTATAACTATTTTCTTAAAAAGGACATAAGACACTGGGGGATAGGGGATGCTAGGGGACTGTCTCGGGCGGGGGGAAAAATGGACACATATGTAATACCCTTTGTAATACTTTAAGCAATAAAAAAAAGAGTGATACCAAAAAAATTAAAAAATAAAATAAAATAAAATAAAACTGCCCTGGCAAAAAAAAAAAAAAAAAAAAAAAAAAAAAAAAAAACCCAGGAAAAAAAAAG
>NW_006291189.1:209748-212597 GCF_000327345.1 Myotis davidii | reverse complement strand
AAAAGAATCCCAGGAAAAAAAGTATCACTTAAATGTGAGAGAATGACCACCTTGAACATACATGCCTGTACCTGCCTCTAGATAAAAATTGCAATGATTGAAAAGGAATCCTAAGGCAAATATTTCTGACCTGGTTCTCAGAAATCATTGCTTATACTTATTTTTCTTCTGGAATTGCCTCAAAAATATCTTTTAACAACTATTCTAAAGAAAACCTTGTGGATATCATGATTTCAGTAAATACATTTTTTCACTCTTAAGGGTGTTGTTTAAAAAAGAAAGAAATTGAGAAGTCATAAGAGAAAAAAACTATATGATTAATATATACAGAATTACAGTGAGTTATGTCATGTCTCTGACAGTTTCTTTTGCCCTATTTCATTGAGTGTTACATATATTTTAGAAAGCTTTTATTCTTTCAGAATGTCTTTTGTATAATGGTTTTTAAGTATGGATTTGTGATTATTTTTATACAATTGTGGGTATTAGATCCTTGATCATGTGTGTAATTTACTATATGGGAGTGTTAATATGGAAAATTGGGGTCAATGTATATCATTATTACTTAAACAGAATTATTTTTAAAAAGTGGGGCTTCAGGCCTGCTGGTGTGGCTCAGTGGTTGAGTGTCAATCTATGAACCAGGAGGTCACATTTCAATTCCAGGTCAGGGCTCATGCCTGAATTTCAGGCTCAATCCCCAGTTGGGGGCATGCAAGAGGCAGTCAATCATTGATTCTCTCTCATCATTGATGCTGCTCTCTCTCTCTCTCTCTCTCTCTCTCTCTATTCTTCTCTGAAATCAATAAAAATATTTTTTTAAAAGTGGGATTTTAGAAAGACAGGAAATTTATACATTACACACTATGTTTTGAAAATATATTTTAACCAGGGGCAGTACTTTTGCAAAGCTCCCTCACACACAAACATCTATCTCTCTTTCTCCTCAAACAAATCTAAATCATCACTTTCTCCACTATACAAATTTCAAAATCACAGGGATAAGAAAGACTTCAGAGATTCTAGTGTATCCCCTTCATGAGACAGCTTGCTGCTGGGATAATCAGAGAAGGCCCACTGATATCCAAGGACTTTTATCTTAGCTGGTGGAAACAAGACCTCCTTCTCCTAGCATCCATGGAATTCATGGTGGAAGCCCAAACTCCCACCCTCTTACCCAACATTAACAAATTATCTCTGCTTCTGAGGTGATGTCAGAGGAGGAGGAATGGAGGCCAAGTGGAGAGCAGCATTGAGACACCTTTTTACTTCCAAGGTATGATGGTGTCAATGAAGGGCTAATGGGAAGGAATGACTTTTATTATTATTATTTTTTAATATTTTATTGATTTTTTTACAGAGAAGAAGGGAGGAAGGGAGAGGGATAGAGAGTCAGAAACATCGATGAGAAACATCGATCAGCTGCCCCCTGCACACCCCCTACTGGGGATGTGCCCACAACCAAGATACGTGCCCTTGACCGGAATAAACCTGGGACCCTTCAGTCCGCAGGCTGATGCTCTATCCACTGAGCCAAACCAGTTATGGTGGGAAGGAATGACTTTTATGACTACCTGCCAGTAATGAAGCTTTGCCATCCCCAGTATCAGCAGAGGCCATGAGGAAATACTAAACTTCCAACCTCATCCAGAAGTAACAAGGCACCCTTCCTTCTGGGTTGTAATCAGAGGCCAAATAGAGTAACACCTCATCTGGAAATAATTATATGTAAACTGACTTCCCCCATTTGGCACAGTGTCAGAGGAGACTAGCTAAAGCAAAAGATTTAAACAAGATCCAGGGTCTTGTAGCAAAATACTCTAGTTGTCCAGAATATAATTTTAAAAATATCACACTCATCATAACAAGGACCAGGAAAATCTCAACTTGAATGGGAAGAAAACAGACAGCAATATTGAAATGATACAGATGTTGAAATTATCTAAAGAAGATTTTTAAAGTAGCTATCATAAAAATGCTTTAACAAGCAGTTATGAACATGCTTGGAACAAATGGAAAAATAGCACATCTCACCAAAATAAAAGTAGTACAGAGAGGAAACAAATAAAAATTTTAGAACTGAAAAATAAAAGAAAATATATTTTAATTTAGTGCAGCTTTTATTTTCATGCAATAGGAATGTATATTACCAAAAAATATACTCACCTATATTGAACTACTTTATTACATAATGAATACTTTGAATACTTGTGAGAATTAGAAAACATCTTGTTTTTCATAAAACTGATGGATTAGGGCTTGGAATAACATTGCTGGGAATATTAGGAAATATAATTCCCCTTGAATTTCCCCAAATACATTGTTTTATTAAAACCACTTTTTTTAACTTACATATCTAATTCTTAAAGCATAACAGATCTTGTGTTCTCAATACTCAGCATGTGGCTTAAAAGAACATAATTAGGAAAAGATACACAGCACTTGAAAAATCATAGTTTGGGAGTTTGTTTGTTTCCTATCCCCAAGGTATTATGAAATTCTGTGGTGGATTTGAGTTGTATAAGTTTTGTTTTGTGCTATTTTTGAATTTTTAATAAGATGTAATGCTTAAATATATGCATCCATTTTAACACTGTATATTCCTAGAGACAGCAGGAAAGAGAAATGCCTCACTGAGGGCACTGAATAAAGTAAGTCATGTAGTGACACTAAAATGTTCCATTAAAGCAAAGCCATGGTAAACTTTCATAATGTTTAAAATTGAAAAGCATGCCTTGAGATGGATGTTCCTTGTGGAGTTTTATTTCCCCATCAGTTTTTGTGGCTCTCCACATTCAAGTATGTTAGTAGCATACACGTTTTCTTTATTTTGTGGTAATTGGGATATG
>NW_006291189.1:208883-209557 GCF_000327345.1 Myotis davidii | reverse complement strand
AACTCAGATTATAAAAATTTCTTTGGTGTGGTTGCTAAAAGCAGACTATATAATAGAGATTGTTGTAAAAGTGATTTAACAGAGGGATACTCCTTAGTAAACACCCATAAGGGAGAGAATGAGGCAGGATAAAGATGCAGAAAGAGCACAGCAGAGATGTGGTCTAAAGAAAAAGTCTAGTTCAGGTCCTCCATGAGGAAAACCTCTGGAGTATGAACATTACCTCTTGGCTATCTTTATTGTAAATGAATGATCCAGTCTTTTATACTCTTCTATCATTTAGTCAATAGTTGTGGGTCATACTCAGAAGATGTAACTTTCTAGGCAAGAGGGCATCCTTACAGCAGCTGGAAGGATGTGTGACCAGCAAAATAAAGAGAATCCTATATAATAAAAGCATAGTATGCAAATTCTCCCCTCTACCAGGATTTCAACCAGGTGGTGGGGCTGGCCAGGGGAAGGGAGGGAGTCCCCGGCTGGCAGCTGGCAGTGGCTAAGGACCCTACCAGTGCATGAATTTCATGCACTGGGCCTCTGCTTTGAACATAACACTACAACATTTACTACAGTCCACTACATGTACCATTGAGATCTATTTGTTTGTCATATTTACTCCATCTGTACACAGCTTCTCTAGCAAAATTTCTGGAGAAGTTTAAAAAATAAAAATAGCA
>NW_006291189.1:207698-208687 GCF_000327345.1 Myotis davidii | reverse complement strand
TGTTTGGCCCTCACTGCCCCTCCTTCCAGCCCAGTCACTCCACACAGCCTGCTGCTCAGTCATTTGGTCATCCCTCACTAACCCCCCTCCCAGCCTGGTTGCCCATGCAGCCTGCTGCTCAGTCGTTTGGTCATCCTTCATTAACCCCCGTGCTGGCCTGGTCCCCCCACACAGCCTGCTGCTCAGTCGTTTGGTTGGCCATCACTAACCCCCCTGCCAGCCTGGTCACCACACTCAGCCTGTTCTGTTGTCCATTCAGTTGTTTTGGTTGTGATAGTTGCTTAGGCTTTATATATAGACTAGAGGCCTGTTGCATGAAGAGATTCATGCAATAGGCCTTCCCTTCCCTTGGCTGCTGGCATTAGTTTTCCTCTGGCACCTGGAACCCAGACCTTCGCTCTGGCTGGGCTCCGGCCAGAGCCCCCCGCCCCTCCCAGCCCTCAGGCCTTATGGCTCTGCTGATCCCGGGGCATGAGGCCTTGCGGTTCCGCTGATCCCAGGGGCGTGAGGCCTCGTGGCCCTGCTGATTCTGGGGGCGTGAGGCCTTGTGGCTCCACTGATCTCAGGGCCATGAGGCCTCGTTGCTCAGTGGGCTTTGGGGCCGTTTGGCTTTGCTCCACTGCTTGAGCCCATGTATGCAAATTAATCACCATCTTTGTTGGCGGGTAATTTGCATATTGCCCTGATTAGCTGATGGGAAATGTAGCGAAGGTACGGTCAATTACCCTTTTTGTTTTTTATTAGAGAGATAGATATAGATATAGATATAGATATAGATATAGATACATTATCTTATATAATAAAGAGGTAATATGCAAATTAACTCACACACCCTCACAAGATGGCTGTCTATGACCAACCACAAGGCAGGGGGTTTAGTGAGGGATGATCAAACAACTGAACAGCAGGCTGCATGGGATGACCAGGCCAGCAGGGGTGTTAGTGAGGGATGACCAAATGAACAGCAGGCTGCGTGGGGGGACCAGGAC
>NW_006291189.1:203675-207591 GCF_000327345.1 Myotis davidii | reverse complement strand
CGACCAGGCTGGCAGGGAGGGGGCAGTTGGGGATGACCTAGCTGGCAGTGGGGGGCAGTTAGGGGTGATCAGGCCAGCACACAGAGGCAGCGTGGTGCGATCAAGCAGGTAGGCAGGTGAGTGATTAGGATCCTGAGGGTTCCCGGATTGGAGAAGGTGCAGGCTGGGCTGAGGGGACCCCTCCTCCTGTGCACAAATTTCATGCACCAGGCCTCTAGTATATATATAATCACCATAAATCCTTCTCTATAACACATTCTATATTTTTCTTAACTCTAGTGATTACTTCTGCTGGTTTGGGTGGCTTTCCTAGTCATCTTGAAAGGATCTAATTCCCAGTTCCCAAGTCATTACCAGTTCTGTGGTTGCTGTTTTTGCCCATTTATAGTTATGCCTGAGCATGAGAGTACCAAGAGATGCCTTAAGTACATAACCTGAATGCCACACAGACTTCACCCTGCCCCCATTATGTAACAGCAATCCTACTGGCTCATGATGATCAGGATCAATTATTAGTGCTAACATGGGAACTTTTTCCTGTACCTGGTTGTCTACTAGCAGAAGGGATATAAAATGACCAGGCAGTGGCTGTAAACTTCAATTGTGCAGAAATCTTACTGTTTCTTATAGTTCAATTCTTGTAAAAAGAAATCTACAACCACATAAGCCTAAAGTGGAGGCAATGGTGAATTTGAGGGACAACTCTTAATTTCCACCCTTTAGTTACACCTATATTATTGAGGACACATCCCACTATCTTGTTTGTAATTTTAAGAATAACACGTATTCTGAAGAATAGCACCCTATCCACAAGGGCCATCATATCCAAGCTGGTGACTCACGAATATCCTTTGGTTAATCCCAATTTATTGAGGTATGATTTATACAACTTGAAGAATTTGGAGATAACTCTACAACCATCACCATAATCTATACCAAAAGTTTTCTATTATCATTATTATTATCATTATCATTATCATTATTTTATGATGAGACCACTTAAGTCTACTCACTTAGAAGAAATTTAAAACATACAGTAGAGCATTAACTATAGGCATTATGTTGTGTAATAGATCTCTGGGATTTCCACATCTTGCATAACTAAAACTTTGTGTCTTCTGACTAAAACCTCTCTTCCTGCTTCTTTATATGCCTACTAATTGTTATCGTATGCTAGACATGCGATTCACACCATGTAGACATGCTAAATTCTGTTGTCCTTTTTTGAAGATTGTTGATTTCTGTTTCTTCAGGCAGTAAAATTATTGAGTGATCACCTTTACCTTGTGAAAGTTACATCTTATGCTTTCTTAGTGTTGGTCTGTGAAAATCCAGATTTTTACCAAGTCACTCTAACCTTTTTATTTTTTATTAATATTGTTTGATTTTTACAGAGAGAGGAAGGAGAGAGGGAGAAACAAGGATGTGAGAGCTGAGAGCAAAACATCTATCTGCTGCCTCCTGCACGCCCTCAACCAGGAATTGAGCCTGCAACCCGGCATGTGCCCTGATCAGGAATCGAACCAGCAACCTTTTGGTGAATGGGATGAAACCCAACCAACTAAGCCATACCAGCCAAGAGACATTTTAAACTTTTTAGACTCAAACTCTGAACTCTGTCACTCCTGCAACAAGCAACCACTGAAATCTTTGTTTGGGTTTTTCAGCCTTCCAACTGTAGTTTTTCCATTGGGCTCTTCGGACTTTATATTATGCAATCTCAGTTCATGGTTCAACCAAACATTTGAAGGGACCTCATATGCATGTTTTGGGGCAAATGTCACTTTTGTTTCCTTCTTCCTGGGGTATCCCTCTTCAGTTTCTATTAACTCTGCCAATTGCATCCTCCCACTTCTGACACTTTAAGCCAGTAAGATGATGGTTTTCTGTTTCAGTGCTTGCATCCTTTTATGAAAAGGAGTGTCATAGGAGAAAAGGCCTATAATCATTCATCTTACCCACTGCACTCCCTTATTTCAAAGGACATATCCCCTCCAGTTTCTTTCTGATTTCAATCTTGCCATAATGTCTTCAAATTATTATATTTGAAAAAAAAAGTCCTCAGTTTATAAACATCTGTGGAAGGATTATTAAGATTCAAACTACTCTGCCATTGTCAGAACCAGAACTAAAGATATATATTTAAATTAAAATTACCAGAAGACTCAGTTCTTAAAACTTTTATGTAAAAAGCCTAACTAAAAGTCATTTGGTTATTGGTATGTGTAGTACACTGTAATCAACATGAACAATCTTTCTAAAATATATAGCTTTAGTTTGGAATGATAGTTTCAATAAGTTATTTATCCATATATATCAAGCAGAATTATTGTGAAAAATCCAATAAAAATTTCAATTAAGCATCTAAATTATACATTTAATCATAGTTTTAAATAGCACAAAACTGATTTGCATATATTTTCTTTCTTTTTTTTTTTACAATCTGCTGAACTTGTTTATTTTTTTAAATTTTTTATTACAAAGGGTATTACATATGTGTCCATTTTCTTCCCCCGCCCCAGTGATTTGCATATATTTTCATTTAAAATGTTTAATGTAAGTTGAACATTGCACCACTGTGTAGTTTCAACTCTATTAGTTATTTCTGCTTCATAAATGGCAATGCATCATTTTATTAAGTGTACTTTTGCCAAACCTGCATTGTACTGGAAATCTAAGTTCTTTCCTTTCTTAAATCCTTTGTTGGTAAAATTCAGAAAGTTCTTTACTTTTCTTGAATGTTGTATTCACAAAAATAGGACATGTATGCCCAGTGAGATTTAAGTTTTGTTTTTACAATAAGGTGTTGTTCATAAGAATGATAGCCAGGGGCTTTGAGATTCATGTTACAGCTTTGTTCTTTTGGAAAAACCCATGTAAATCATCAGTTGTGTTTTCCTCTATCATATGAAAGTCAGATAAGCAACATTCTTAATATTCTGAGGAATGACTTGGGAGCCATAAAACTTAAGTGAAATCAAATTCCACCCGACCATTAAAATAAACCTTAAACTCATTTTTGCCCTCAAATTAAAATGCAATGCACAGATAATGGACATTTATATATTCAGGCTATGGTTTAGGTTAAAGAATGTTATCTCAGTGGTAAAGTTACTCTTATTCTATTTTTCATAAATATTAATAGCATCACAAATCAATTTTTTATTATGCTTAGTTTTGGAAGAAATTGCTGAACTATCTTCCAAAGTAGCTGTATTAATTTGCCTTCTCACCAGCAATTACTGAGGGTTCCTTTGCTATATATCCCCCTCAGCATCTGTTGTTTAGAGTGTTTTGAATTTTAGCAATTTGAATAACTGTGTAGTGGTACCTCAATGTTGTTTTAACTTGAAACTCCCTAATGACATATGAAGTTCAACATTTTCACAAATATGTACTAAAGCTACAGACTAGAAGAAAACATTTGCAAATCAAATATCCAAGAAAAAAACCTGAATCTAGTATATAAAAATAGTCATCAAAATAGAAAAATTAGAAAAACAAGCCACCTAATTTTTCAAAAGAGCAAAACACATCAATACGTAGTTCAGTAAAGCTGACATATGGATGTTTAATAAGCACATGAAAAATTATTCCACATCATTAGCCAATAGAGAAATTCTAATTAAATTCATTAATTCAAACAAAAAATGATACATTAGGCAACCTCAATATTAAATATATATATATACTTTTTCTTCCCAGGGCAGATAGTAGAGAAACGCTGGGTTCTGTGAGGACCTGTGTGTACTAGTGTGGGAGGTCCCCTTGGTGCTCCTCAAGATCATCATATTGACTCCTGACAGGGCATACATCCCCTCCCATCTGTTTACCTGAGGATGGTAACCTCAGGTCAATGCCACCATCTCACTGAAATGCCAGAAAAAGAAGTCAAGGGAATGCAGAGCGTTCTCTT
>NW_006291189.1:201095-202643 GCF_000327345.1 Myotis davidii | reverse complement strand
GGGAAATGACTTCAATTTCTTATATACATTAATCATTTGATTCATCAATCACATGCCTGGCAGAAATAAAAACTAATGTTTATAGACAAATCTATACATGATTTCCTGTTATAGCGCCATACATATTTGACAATAAGTGAAGCAATGAAATATCCTTGCATGGGTGAATAGATAAACAAAATCTACACACTCTCCACATAAACATGGCCTGTCTACATAAACTCTTTAATCAGTTTGTTGATATACAGAAAATAACCTGCTGGTATTTTTATTATGATTGCATGTAATCTATATAGATCAAGTTAAGGACAGTAAATATCTTAACAATATTGAGTCTTTCATGCACATGGAAGATTTATTTGATTTCATTAATTATAATTTTATAGTCTTCCTCATAGGCCTTGTACTTATTTTGTTATGTTTCCAAACCAATTTTTAAAACTAAAATAAAATTGAAAGAATCACACTGTTCAATTCAGTATATTGCTACAGTATTCAAGACAAAATGTTATTGATTGAGGATAGACACATATTTCAATGGAACTGAAGACAAAGTCCAGATGGAAATATAAATATGGACCCCAACATTTTTGTTTAATCTTGACACAAGAATATGTTTTTATTGATTTTTTTAAAGAGACAGGGGAAGAGTGAGAGATAGAGAAACATCGATGTGAGAGGTAAATAATGATCGGTTGCATTCCTAATGCACCCCAACCCAGGTTCAAAACCATAACTTAGGTATGTGCCCTGACCTTGAATCAAACCCTCAACCTTATAGTGCACAGGATAATGCTCCAACCAAATAAGCCACACAGCAAGTGTTGCAATCATTCTTAATGATGTTAGCACTATTAAATTTTAGATTATTTCTGTCTGGGTTGTGCCTGTGTATGTGGCTATGTGAGTTTTTTCCAATGAAATGTGAGCAGGAGTAAGGCATGCCTCTCTATAATTAGTCTGATAAATGTTGCAATGTGCCCTACACAATACTCTATTCTTTTTCTGTATTTCAAATGGAGATAATCACAGGAGTCCTAACAGCTGCCAAAAAATATTATTTTGTCACTTACCTTAATAGTGATGCAATGAATATTAAATTGGAACATGGATATTTATTTTAATTTCTACATACAGTTAGTGGTCAATAAATGTTAGTTTCTACTGTTATTATTATAAATATTACAGTCTTTCTATGTTATAGTAATCATCTAGAATAGGAAAAATTTTAGTAGCTCCCCATAATGCAGCAACTAGTGTAACTAGGCCTGCACTCTTGTAGGCAGAGTGTCAGACTTGTTGATGCTAGCAGTCTTTTTTCTTTCTGCACAGTTTCTCTGTTAAATGAAGATAATGCTAATCTACATTAAATAACATGTAAAGGATCATAATTTGATAAATGCTTACCTAGTGAAAAGCAGTTTAAGCAAAAACAATAGGAGAAGGTTGGTTATATGGGTATGAGAATACTAAATTGTGTTAGAACATCTTGCATTTACAAAACACTATTCTATAAAAGAGTCCCACCATTTCCTCTTTACCTACTGA
>NW_006291189.1:199674-200923 GCF_000327345.1 Myotis davidii | reverse complement strand
ATTCAGCATCAGCTCCCTCCCTCTCCTTCTCCCTCTCCTTCTCCCTCTCCCTCTCACTTCCTCTCGCTCTCCATTCTTTTAAAATAATTTTAAATTACAAATGAAATCAATATTATTTTACATTAGCTTCAGTTCTATATATACATTCTTGAATTTGCTTGAGGGCCTTCCCTAAAGTCTCCAGAAAGCCTCATTATGTGAGTAATGAACTTTTTCATACTATCAGGATGCCTGTGTCATCTAGAGGAAATTTTTGGTGTAGGATCCATCTTGTGCCTGTGGAGTGATCACAACTAATGGTTCTGTGAGCATGGCATCAAGGTACTGTACATACTACCAGGGATCTTATCTTGCCTTGGCTTCCTAACTGACTCTGCTACATGCTGGTAGACATACACTTTGATCAATTGCCTGTTGGCAAGCTTGTGCTTTCAACTGCTATTTTCTTTGTACTGGATTAGTGAGTCTTACCAAGCATCTACTAAAGATTTGACTCCCATACATCCGTTTAGCCAATTAACATGGAATGACTGGAAACCTCCTTAAAATAGTCCTTAATCATGTGTCTCAATCTGGACTAACTTGTGAGTCTCATATTGAATCATATGTCTCAGTTTCAAAATAAGATATGACTGACCCTGTGCCTAAGGGAATGACTTTTATGTTGTGAACAATTGTTGTGTCTTAACCAAATGTTGGCCCTCTTTCTACATAGAGTTTGCTTGGATAGTGTATTCAATATATAAGTCCATTGGTGTTGGGGGCCAGATGTAGGCTGGCAAGGTCCTTGCACCTGTAGGGGCTAGCAAGGCTGGGACCCTTAGCCACACAGTTTTCCCAGGCTTGTTTGGATGGCGATTATCAGTAAAATGGGAGTAACATTCATAGAATGAAAACAGCCTTTCATAGCTTGCCAAGAAGTCTGTACCTATTTACTGAGATATGCTGCACTGAGAATTTGTTCTTCTGCTGTATCCCTCCCTTAGAGATTAAGAGGAACAAAGAATACATTCCTCTTGATAGACCTCTGATTCGGTGTGTTGTGTATAAATAGGATTGTAGAGCTAATAAACTCGCTTCAGTTCATCAAGAGAACTGGAGTCCTCCCGACCCCGCTTTCCTGTCTTTCTTTCTTTTCTCAATTCCCACCTCCCTGCCTCAGCCCGGCTCAACCCTGTCAGGCTGGCCCTGACACATTGGGTATTCACTCATGGAGAAATGTAGTTACTATATGGGATGCTAATGTCAC
>NW_006291189.1:199230-199481 GCF_000327345.1 Myotis davidii | reverse complement strand
GAGAAACATCCATGACACCCCTGTGACAAAGCCAAGAGATTAATTCAGCCACAGTCATGGGAAGTTTCATAACATTCATGGTACTGACTTGGTTTGAGGTCAGAGAAAAAGAAATAAATATGAAGAAGGTTGTTGAGAAAATCAGTGAAGTATATTCTGTAAAGATACATACCCCACATGCAACCTGGGAAGGTTTCCTGGAAGAGCCAAGTGTTGTAGGGAAGTGTGAAAATTAATGTCTTATTGAAACA
>NW_006291189.1:196178-198857 GCF_000327345.1 Myotis davidii | reverse complement strand
AGTGATTTGTTCAAAAAGCAAATCAGCCCTAGCCAGTTTGGCTCAGTGGATAGAGCACTGGCAAGTGGACTGAAGGTCCTAGAGTTTGCTTCTTGTCAAAGGCACATGCCTGGGTTATGGGCTTGATGCCCAGTGGGGGTGGGGGGCTTTCAGGAGGCAGCCAAGTAAATGATTCTCTAGCATCACTGATGTTTCTATGTATCTCCATCTGCCTTCCTCTGAAATCAATAAAAATATAAAAAAAAGGAAAATCAAATAATTTTTCCCATTAGACTTAATGCAACTTGAATGACTCCCTGTTTTCACCTTTGTTATATACAATACATGTCTAAATTACTGTTTAATCTAAAAATAAACACTTATTTTCTTTTTATTGATTTCAGAGAGGAAGGGAGAGGGAGAGAGAGCTAAAACATCAATTTTGAGAGACAATCGTTGATCATCTGCCTCCTGCACGCCCCACACTGGGGATCAAGCCTACAACCCGGGAATGTGCCCTGACCAGGAATTGAACTGTAACCTACACTCAACCACTGATCCAAGCTGGATTGGCAGCACTTGTTTTCTTACATTTAGGGAACAACACCCTGCTAGCCTTAAATGAATCACATTCAGCACTCCTTTCAGGAGTATCCTTCAGGAGGTCAGAAGGCACCATCTTCACCTTTTCACATATCATTGCCTCCCAAATTCTATCACTGACTAGCTGCCTTTCATTTATCCAGCTCAACAAAAATTTTTCTAAGTGTTCAATTCTGTTGGATTATTTTTTTGTGAGGATGTTCACCCACTTTTCTACATTAGCATTCTTGATGGCCTCCTTATGTTTTAAAATTGTTCTAATTATAGAGTTTGCCAGCAAGAAAGACATTCTCTTTTTTTTGTTGTTGTTGCATGAGAGATGGTTTGTGTCATGCAGAGGTATCAGCATGAAAGAGTTATCTGGTCAAGAACGGAAGTATTGTTCCAAAATTAATACATTATTTTTTCCTAAAAAAATTTTGTCTAGAACCAAATTGTTCCATATTGAATATGTTTGAGAACTGAGGTTTGAATGTAACTGTTTCACTGATAGTTCACTACAAATAAAAATTGCACCATACCAATGACGATATTAATAAAAGGGAAATTGGGTATGGGGTATAAGGGTATTATCATCATGATTTTTCTGAAAATCTAAAACTATTCTAAAATAAAACACCCATTAAAAGACACACAAAACACTAGGTAATGATAATATCTGGGGGATAGTAGAATGGACTACTGAGTGGATGGGGGACAGTACGGGAAATGGCATACATGAAGGTCCTCCTCCCTGTACTGTGCTGGACAATAATTAAACTAGAGGAAATGAGGGAGTGATATGTAAGTTTGGGAAAGATTTTAGGAAGTATTGAGTAAGAAAGCCTTTCTCTATCCAGAGCATTTGACTCATCTGCATTATATAACCCTTCCCCCATGCATGGTCAAGCTGAGGCTTTGTGATGTCAGGCCACACCATGGCAACCACTGACTTGGCCAAACAGAGTTGAAGGGCTTGGCACCTCATTGTCTTGGAGAGTATATGCAGAGATCAGGAGCCCTGGAGTAGGCCACAGTCACTACAACAAAGCCCAGGTTACTAATAAAGTACCAAAGCTGAGTTTAGATACTGGATCTCAGACTCCAAGCACAAGGATGGGGCAACAATCGTCAAGTAATGAAGAGAATACGATGTCAGTTTCAGATCTGGATAATAAAGACAAGGATAAGGTCAGACTACTCTACTGATATGCCTCCCCTTCTTCCCTATTGATTCCCCAACAATGACTCTGACCCTGCCCTTTTCTGGCCCAGACACCTCCTCAATCAATCCACTGTCATTCTATCACAATCCCACCTCCCACCCATTTCCCAATTTCTTCCCCAAAACCTATTTCTTTCTGGGATTCTCTTGTTTCCCCACTAGATAATGAAGGTAATGGACAAGGCAAATTCAGACCTACAAGCAAGGGGAGAAAATAAGAGAAAAGAAAGAGGAAGATATTTGTATTTCACTACAGGAAAAGCAAGAAACCCATAATAAATCAGCCAATTGAGGACAATGAGGATGGGGTAGAGTATGAGGACGAGGACAACAAAGAAGATAATAATGAAAGGGAAGAAGGAGATGGAGAAGAAGGAGAAGAAGAAGGAGATTATGATGAAGAAGTAGAAGAAGATGGAGAAGGAGATGATTATGTTGAGGAAAAAGATGATGATGAAAATGAAGTTGAAGATGAAGATGAAGAGGGAGAAGACAGAGGAGAAGAAGATGATGTCGATGAAGGAGAAGGAGAAGATGATGAAGATGAAGAAGAAGGAGAAGGAGGAGAAGGAGAGGATGATGATGATGATGAAGAAGAAGATGAAGAAGTAGAAGAAGGAAAAGGGGAAGGAGAAGGAGAAGGAGAAGGAGAAGGCAAGGAAGAGAGTTCTATCAAAAGATAGGCACATGTATCAGTGAAGAAATTGTTTCGGAAAGCCAAGAGACATATGAAAACATGCTCAAAGTCACTAATCATCCGAGAGATGCAAATCAAAACAACAATGAGGTACCATCTCACACCTGTCAGACTGGCTATCATCAACAAATCAACAAACGACAAGTGCTGGAGAGGATGTGGAGAAAAAGGAACACTTGTGCACTGCTGGTGGGAA
>NW_006291189.1:191579-196071 GCF_000327345.1 Myotis davidii | reverse complement strand
TGGCAAACTGCACCGGGAAGGCCGGGGAGGGTTCGGGGGCGGGAGGTAGGGGGGTAAGAGATCGACCAAAGGACTTGTATGCATGCATATAAGCCTAACCAATGGACATAAGACACTGGGGAATAGGGGAGGCTAGGGGACTGTCTAGGGCGGGGGAAAAAATGGACACATATGTAATACCCTTTGTAATAAAAAATAAAATTTGGAAAAAAAAAAAAAAGATAGGCACATGGTCTACCTAAAGAAGACCTTTAAGTATGCATTACCACTCTAGAGAACATCCTTAAGAATTGGTCATTATGTATGTAACAAAACCTAAATGGTCCTCTTAAATAAATACAGGCATGTGTATATAGTAAATGTGTTTTACCTCTGTGTGTTCTCTGATGATGGGGAGAGAGAAAAGAGGGGGCGGGTATGTGAGAAGGGAGGGACACAGAATTCTGCAGGTTTGGGCGCCAGATCAGCCAGTTCATCGTAAGCCAGACACTGAGAATAACGACAAGGTGCATATTGAAGATGAATTTCTTTCCGTAACACTTTATCATACTGGTAAGGAAGATAAGAAAATGTTGTTTCTGCTTGTGTTTGGCATCAGAGGCTGGGGGAAAGGGCAAGGCAGATGGTAGGGGAAATGGGGAGGAGGATGTTGTGTGAGAGTGTAATAATGAATCTGATTTGCATTTTGTATGTGAGACTATTGACAGCTTTAAGTCTCATTTCTTTCTATTCCCTGCCCAGCCAACATTTGTATAAGCTGACAAAAAAGGGAGTTTCTCACCACAAAAGAGAAACAAATATGTGTACACTCAATCATTATAACTATTGTATTACCTCAGTTTCCCATAGCCAAATCATCTATTGTCCTAAAATATTTTCTAGTTCATAATGACAATCAGACCCAATGAGCAGTAAAATAAATCTTTTGACCTTATAATCAGCTGGAAAAAAGGGTTCCCTATGAACCTTCTTTCATACATATAAAATAACACCTTTCACATTTGTTGAAAAAGGACCCAATGTAAATGAAAACAGGACCTTCACAGATAGACAACTATTACATAAGACCTAGTTAGAGGAGGTATAATCATCCCTAATGCTTTTGAATTTAACAGCCAAGTTTGAATTGTTTTTAAACCTGAAAAGTGTGACTGGTGCCTCAGTGTGAATTTTCAGATTATTGTCATGGTCCCACCCATTCCCGAAAACACACACACACACACACACACACACACACACAATCTTGATCCTCAGAGTTCTAGAGAGAAACAACTATGACACTCTTGTAACAAAGCCAAGAGATTAATCAGCCATTGCCATGTTGTGTTTCATAACTAGGATGGTCCTATAGTACTGACTAGGTTTGAGGTTCTCTGGAAGAAAAAGAATCAAGTATGAGGGAATAGTGGAGAAAATCAATGAAGTGTATCCAGGAAACACACACACACACACACATACACACCTCACTTGCAACCTGGAAAGTTTCCTGGAAAAGCCCAATGTTGTAGGGAAGTGTGATAATTCATGTCTTTATTGATATTTAAATATAGGTATTTTGTTCTGTGGGGTTTTAGATAAGATGTCCAAAATACTAGCTAACGTGCTGCATTATTCACAATAGCTAAGGTAAGTAATATGTGTCCTTCCGTAGATGAATAGATAAAGATGTTACGCACACACCCATACACAAGTACTTACATTGCATCATATCACTTATATGTGGAATAATAAAGTAGAAACAGTCAGCCTCATTGAAACAGAGTTGAAAATGTTTGCTATGAGTGTGGGGTGGAGGAAATAGGAAGAGCTTGTTAAAGGGTACAAACCTTCAACTATAACATCAATAACATCTGAGAGTTTAATGTAAAAAAAACAGCCAAAAGGTCACGGTTCTCTAAAACAAGAAGTCTAGAAAACTATACAGGAGGAGGATTCCAATGAGGCATGACATGATAACTAATTTAATATGCTATCCTGGATGGGATCCTGGGGCAGAAAAAGCACATTAAGTAAAAACCAAGGAAATCTGAAAAAAAAAAAAGTCTTCAATACAGTAGAACCTCACTTTTGAACATAATTCATTTCAGAAGGCTATTTGGGAAGTGATTTGTTCAAAAAGCAAATCAGCCCTAGCCAGTTTGGCTCAGTGGATAGAGCACTGGCAAGTGGACTGAAGGTCCTAGAGTTTGCTTCTTGTCAAAGGCACATGCCTGGGTTATGGGCTTGATGCCCAGTGGGGGTGGGGGGCTTTCAGGAGGCAGCCAAGTAAATGATTCTCTAGCATCACTGATGTTTCTATGTATCTCCATCTGCCTTCCTCTGAAATCAATAAAAATATAAAAAAAAGGAAAATCAAATAATTTTTCCCATTAGACTTAATGCAACTTGAATGACTCCCTGTTTTCACCTTTGTTATATACAATACATGTCTAAATTACTGTTTAATCTAAAAATAAACACTTATTTTCTTTTTATTGATTTCAGAGAGGAAGGGATAGGGAGAGAGAGCTAGAAACATCAATGTTGAGAGAGAATCATTGATCAACTGCCTCCTGCACGCCCCACTCTGGGGATCAAGTCTACAACCCGGGAATGTGCCCTGACCAGGAATTGAACTGTAACCTACACTCAACCAGTGATCAATGCTGGATTGGCAGCACTTGTTTTCTTACATTTAGGGAACCAACCCTGCTAGCGTAAATGAATCACATTCAGCACTCCTTTCAGGAGTATCCTTCAGGAGGTCAGAAGGCACCATCTTCACCTTTTCACATATCATTGCCTCCCAAATACTATCACTGACTAGCTGCCTTTCATTTATCCAGATCAACAACAATTTTTCTAAGTGTTCAATTGTGTTGGATTATTGTTTTGTGAGGACGTTCACCCACTTTTCTACATTAGCATTCTTGATGGCCTCCTTATGTTTTAAAATTGTGTTAGCTATAGAGTTTGCCAGCAAGAAAAGCATTCTCTTCTTATTTTGTTGCATGAGAGATGGTTTGTGTCATGCAGAGGTATCAGCATGAAAGAGTTATCTGGTTATGAACTGAAGTTTTGTCCCACAACTAATACATTTTTTTTCCTTGAAAAATTTTGTCCAGAACCAAATTGTTCCATATTAAATATGTTTGAGAACTAAGGTTTGAATGTAACTGTTTCACTGATAGTTCACTAGAAACAAAAATTGCACCATACCCATGTAAGATATTAATAATAAGGGAAATTGGGTTTCGGGTATATGGGTATTATCTTCCTGATTTTTCTGAAAATCTAAAACTATTCTAAAATAAAACACCCATTCAAACACACACAAAATACTAGGTAATGATAATATCTGGCAGATAGTAGAATGGACCACTGAGTGGATGGGGGACAGTATGGGAAAGGGCTTACATGAAGGTCCCCCTCCCTGTAATGTGCTGGACAATAATTGAACTAGAGGAAATGAGGGAATGAGATGTCAGTTTGGGAAATATTTTAGGAAGTATTGAGTAAGATCCCCTTTCTCTATCCAGAGTATCCGACTCCTCAGCATTATATATCCCCACCCCCCCACGCATGGTCAAGCTGAGGCTTTGTGATGTCAGGCCACACCATGGCAACCACTGACTTGGCCAAACAGAGTTGAAGGGTGTGGCTCCTCATTGTCCTGGAGAGTATGTATAGAGATCAGGAGCCCTGGAGTAGACCACTGTCACTACAACAAAGCCCAGGTTACTAATAAAGTACCGAAACTGAGTTTAGATACTGGATCACAGACTCCAACCGCAGGATGGGCCAACAATCGTCAAGTAGTGAAGAGAATACGATGTCAGTTTCGGATCTGGATGATGACAAGGATAAGGTCAGACTACCCTACCGATATCCTTCCCCTTCTTCCCTATTGATTCCCCAACAATGACTCTGACCCTGCCCTTTTCTGGCCCAGACACCTCCTCAATCAATCCACTGTCATTCTATCACAATCCCACCTCCCACCCATTTCCCAATTTCTTCCCCAAAACCTATTTCTTTCTGGGTTTCTCTTGTTTACCCACTAGATAATGAATGTAATGGGCAATGCAAATTCAGATCTTTCAGCAAGTGTTGAAAATAAGAGAAAAAGAAAGAGGAAGATGTTTGTAGTTTACTCCAGGAAACATAAGAGACCCAAAATAAACCAGCCAACTGAGGGCAATGAGGATGAGGTAGAGTACGAGGATGAGGGCAACAAAGAAGATAATGAAGAAAGGGAAGGAGAAGGAGATGGAGAAGAAGGAGAAGAAGAAGGAGAAGATTATGATGAAGAAGGAGAAGATGGAGAAGGGGATGATTATGTTGAGGAAGAAGATGATGAAAATGAAGTTGAAGATGAAGATGAAGGTGCAGAAGATAGAGGAGAAGAAGATTATGATGAGGAAGATGATGAGGAAGATGAAGAAGGTGAAGGAGAAGTAGAAGGGGAAGTAGAAGAAGGAGACAATGATGGTGAAGATGATGAAGAAGAAGT
>NW_006291189.1:190622-191405 GCF_000327345.1 Myotis davidii | reverse complement strand
AAATAGAGAAGGAGAAGGAGAAGGAGAAGGAGAAGGAGAAGGAGAAGGAGAAGGAGAAGGGGAAGACAAGGAAGAGAGTTCTATCAAGAGTGATGCCCAGCGTCTACCTGAAGAGCAAGACCTTTAAGTATGCTTTGCCTCTCTAGAGAACAACCTTGAGAATTGGTCATTATGTATGTAACAAAACCTAAATGGTCCTCTTAAATAAATACAGGCATGTGTATATAGGAAATGTGTTTTACTTCTGTGTGTTCTCTGATGATGGGTAGAGAGCAAAAGAGGAGGCGGGTATGTGAGTAGGGATGGACATACAATTCTGCAGGTTTGGGCACCAGACCAGCCAGTTCATCGTAAGCCAGACACTGAGAACAAGGACAAGGTGCATATTGAAGATGAATTTCCTTCCCTAACACTTTATCATACTGGTAAGGAAGATAAGAAGTTGTTGTTTTTGCTTGTGTTTGGCATCAGGTGCTGGTCAGGGGGGCAGATGGTAGGGGAGATGGGGAGGAGGGTGATAAAATAACACCTTTTTTGAAAAGGGACACAATATAAATGGAAACAAGACCTTCACAGAGAGACGATTATATAAGGCCTAGTTAGAGAAGATATAAACATCCTTAATGCTTCTGAATTTAACAGCCAAGTTTGACATGCTCTCAAACCTGAAAAGTGTGACTGGTGCCTCAGTGTGAATTTTCAGATTATTGTCATGGTCCCACCCATTCCCTAAGAAACACACCCCCACCCTCCCCCCCCCCCCCCAAACACACACACCACAAA
>NW_006291189.1:181232-190584 GCF_000327345.1 Myotis davidii | reverse complement strand
CTCAGGGTACTAGAGAGAAAAAACCATGACACCCTGTGACAAAGCCAAGAGACTAATTCAGCCATTGCTATGTTGTATTTCATAACTAGGATGGTACTATAGTAGTGACTAGGTTTGAGGTTCTCTGGAAGATAAAGAATTAAATATGAGGGAATAGTGGAGAAAATCAATGAAGTGTATCACAAATACACACCTCGCCTACAACCTGAGAAAGTTGCCTGGAAAAGCCCAATGTTGTAGGGAAGTGTGATAATTCATGTCTTTATTGATATTTAAATATAGGTATTTTGTTCTGTGGACTTTTAGATTAGATGTCCAAAATACTAGCTATTGTGCTGCATTATTCACAATAGCTAAGGTGAGTAATATAAGTGGTCTTCAATAGATGAATGGATAAAGAAGACGTTATGCACACACCCATACACAAGTACCTACACTGCATCATTTCACTTATATGTGCAATATTAAAAATACTAACAGTCAACCTCATTGAAACAGAGTAGGAAATGTTTGCCATGGGTGTGGGGTGGAGGAAATAAGAAGAGCTTGGTAAAAGGGTACAAACCTTCAACTATAACATCAATATCATCTGAGTATTTAATGTAAAAACCAGCCAAAAGGTCAAGGTTCTCTAAAACAAGAAGTCTAGAAAACTATACAGGAGGAGGATTCCAATGAGGCATGACATGATAACTAATTTAATATGCTATCCTGGATGGGATTCTGAGGCAGAAAAAGCACATTAAGTAAATACTAAGGCAATCTGAAATGAAAATCAGTCTTCAATACAGTAGAACCTCACTTCTTGAACATAATTTATTTCAGAAGGCTGTTTGGGAAGTGATTTGTTCAAAAAGCAAATCAGCCCTAGCCAGTTTGGCTCAGTGGATAGAGCACTGGCCAGTGGACTGAAGGTTCTAGAGTTTGTTTCTTGTCAAAGGCACATGCCTTCGTTGTGGGATTGATGCCCAGTGGGGGTGGGGGGCTTTCAGGAAGTAGCCGAGAAATGATTCTCTAGCATCACTGATGTTTCTATGTATCTCCATCTTCCTTCATCTTTGAAATCAATAAAAATATAAAAATGGAAAATCAAATCATTTTTCCCATTAGACTTATTGTAACTTGAATGACTCCCTGTTTTCACCTTTGTTATATACAATACATGTCTAAATTACTGTTTAATCTAAAAATAAACACTTATTTTCTTTTTATTGATTTCAGAGAGGAAGGGAGAGGGAGAGAGAGCTAAAACATCAATTTTGAGAGACAATCGTTGATCATCTGCCTCCTGCACGCCCCACACTGGGGATCAAGCCTACAACCCGGGAATGTGCCCTGACCAGGAATTGAACTGTAACCTACACTCAACCAGTGATCCAAGCTGGATTGGCAGCACTTGTTTTCTTATATTTATGGAACCACCCCCTGGTAGCCTTAAATGAATCACATTTAGCACTCCTTTCAGGAGTATCCTTCAGGAGGTCAGGAGGCACCATCTTCACCTTTTCACATATCATTGTCTCCCAAATGCTATCACTGGCTAACCACTTTTTATTTTTCCAAATCAACATCATTTTTTCTCCCTCCTCAATTGCTTGTGGTTGTTGTTTGTGAGCATTTTCACTGCCTTACCAACATTAGTGCTCTTGATTGCCTCTTTATGTTTTAAAATTATGGTAATTAACTTTTGCCAAAAAAAAAAAATTCTCTTCTTTGTTGCATGAGAGATACTTTGTATCATGCAGAAGTATCAGCATGAAAGGGTTGTCAAGTCAGGAACTGAAGTTTTATTCCAGAACTTATGCATTTTTTCCTTGAACAACTTGGTCTAGATCCAAATTGTTTGATATTGGTGATATTTTAGAACTGTTTCACTGATAGTTCACTACATGTAACAATTTCACCATACCAATGTAAGATATTAATAATGAGGGAAATTGGGTATGGGGTATATGGGTATCATCTTTACAATTTTTCTGTAAATCTAAAAGTGTTCTAAAATAGATCAGGCCATCTTGAAGGGGAGAGTGGCTGTGACTGGGAGCCCCAACTTATCTCCACCTGCAGAGACTTCGGACACCACCCTGGACCCTACAGCCACACTGGCCAAGAACCTGCTGACTAGGTTGCGAACCCACAAACACAGAGACTCCAGCATCCCTAGCATTGGGCTCCTAAAATGTTTGTCCAGGGGAAGACAAAATGGCGGCTGAATAGGCAAACGTGTCCTGCGCCTTCTCACGGAGCAGATAGAAGAAACAGCTGAATCGAATAATATCCACCCAGAATTGGCAAATTAAACACAGCTGAGGAGACAATCCATGGCCGAAAAGGATGAGGGATGCCTGGAGAAGGGTAGGATCAGAGATGTTGGCTGGAGGGAAAGATGTGTGCAAAGGAGACTAGAGGGTCAGAAGGAATCTGTGCTTCACCAAGTATGCGTCCCATGAGAACACTCATAACACTCGACTGTGGAAGGGGGTCCACAAGGCTGCTGGCAAACGGGGGCTCTAGATCTTAGTCCACAGCTGTGGGAGGCTGTGCCCAGAAAGGCAGCCTGAAATTCTGCACCAGCGCACAGTACCTGGGGAAGAAATTTGCACAGTGGCACGGTTGCTCTGTCTTTATATTTTCCTTGCTTTCACTCGCTAAACCCAGTACATAGGATCTTTCGATTACAAACACAAGACTTTGGTGCAAGGGAAGGTGGTTTTGTGGAAGCTGGGGAGCAAAATAGGGAGAAACGACCAGGAAGCCAGCTCTGGAACAGTTGGGCCCTCCAACCCTGAACAGACATTTTTCTCCTGAAGACTGAACTCCTCCTGGTAGCGCAGCTGAACCCAGCCTTGAGTTCAGCAAGGAAACAAGGTTTCTGAATACCCGCAGGGAGCCTTCAAGGACTGGGTTGAGGGGCCATTTGGTTCCAAAAACTAATACAGCAACATTGCCACCTAGAACCCATGTCAGAAATAGACGCTTGGGTAAATACAAATGAAAGCAAGCAGAAACACAAAACAGGCAGATTGATCGCACCTGCCTGAAACCAAGGTTGTGAAGACTGACACAGGAGCAGTGGATCGCTGGGAACTTCAACATGGTGCTGACTACTAAATAGGAAAGTAAGATGTCACAGACAGAACAGTCGAGAGGTGTTTTAAACCAGTCCCCATGGGACACTAAAACTCAGGTGAAGTGAATGACACTTCAATATTTCACTTTTCTATTTTTATCTTTTACTTAAGATATTATTTTTTCTATTTTCTTTATTTTATTACTTTATTTATAATAATAATAGTAGTAGTAATTATTATTATTATTATTATTATTATTATTACAACCTTTTATTTCTCTTGGACTAGTGTTCTACATTCTATTTTTATTTTTTATCATTATTTTACTTTATCTCATTTTTTCCTTTTTGCCAACCTTTAATTCCTCACTTCTCCCATTTTCATCCTGTTTCTTTTCTCATGTTCTGCTTTAGTAGGGGTGACGTAGCAACACATGGTGTGTCAAATATACATATATATATGTGTGTATATATATATATTTATATATATATAATTTCATACATATGTTTGTGTGTGTGTGTGTGTGTGTGTGTTTTAATTTTCTTCTTATACACTCATTCTCTTTCTACCTCCTCTCTACTGAATCATGGCCATTCCCCATTCATTCAATTTCTTTACCTTACCTTCTGGAAATAAGCTCTGCCTCTTCAGATTCAGCCCCCCCCCCCCCTTTTGCTTTTACTGGGTGTTTGTTGTTTACATTTTTTGGTTTATTTGTTGGTTTTGTGGAGTTTTATCCTCATATACATATATTTATGCTTCCTTTTTCTTCTTTTTCTTTTTCCTTTTACCTTTATTCCTTTTCTCAATATCATTTTTGCACTCTTTTCTCTACCCTAATTCTCTTTTCTCTGGTGGTCACCTTTATTTGGCATTATCAGTGTTGTGAACACATTTGTATTTTGTTCCCTCTGTGTCATTTTCATTAAGATGTATTTTGTGCCTTTTGATAAATGTGATAAAGTGTAAGCCACATAATCAGAAGATGCTGAGAAGAGCAAAAATGGGGAGACAAAGAAAAATCCCCCATTTGAAAGAAAAGGAGGGATCACCAGCAAAGGAAGGCAAACAATTTGTCAGAGAAAGAATTCAGAGCAATGTCATAAGGACGATGAAAATGATGGAAGACAAATTCAACAATATGTGTAAGAATCAAGAGGAAATGAAGAATCAGGAAGCAATGAAAAATGACATCATTGCAATAAAGAACACAATAGAAAGCATCAACAGTAGACTGGAAGAGTCTGAGGACTGAAGCAGTTAGCTATTCTATAACAAACACCCAAGCAGAGCAGCAACTGGAAGGAAAAACTTAAAAAGCAGGAGGAGATCTTAAGAGAGCTTTGGGAAAGCATGAAGCAAAACAACATCCACATAATAGGGATGGCAGAAGGAGAGGAAACTGAGCAAGGAATAGAAAACCTGTTTGAAGAAATAATGGCATAAAACTTCCCTGATATTGGGAAGAAAAAATATCACACAAGTCCAAGAAGGTCACAAGTCCCAAACAAGATGAATCTGAAAAGACCAACACTAAGACATATCATAATTAAATTGGCAAACACCAATGACATAGTAATAATCTTAAAGGCTGCCAGAGAGAGACAGAAAGTTACCTACAAGTTATCACCTGATTTCTCAACAGAAACACAGAAGGCCAGAATGGAATGGAATGAAATAGAAAGTAATGCAAAACAAGGGACTAAATCCAAGAATACTATACCCAGCAAGGCTATCATTCAAAATTGAAGGTGAAATCCAGAACTTCACAGTTAAAAAAGAGGCGAAGGGATTTTATTACCACCAAACCAGCAATACAAGAAATGCTAAAGGTACTGCTATAGAAAAAAGAAATAGGAAAGGAAGAAGGAATACAGGCATAAAGCATAAAAATGGTGACAAACAAGTACCTGTAAATAATAACTTTAAATGTAAATGGATTAAATGCCCCAATCAAAAGACATAGGGTAGCTGCATGGATGAGAAAACATGACCCATATATCTGCTGTCTACAAGAGACCTACCTCAGAAAAAAAGACTCACACAGACTGATAGTGAAGGGATGGGGAAAATAATTCAGGCGAATGGAAATGAAAAGAAAACTGGGGTAGCAATACTTATATCTGATAAATTAGACCTCAAATTGAAGGCCATAACAAGAGATAAGGAAAGCCACTTTACAATACAGAAAGGGAACAATTCAACAAGAGAATATAACTCTGGTAAAAATATATGCACCCAATACAGGAGAACTCAAATACATAAAAAAAAAACTTCTGAAGGATACCAAGGGAGAGATCAACAGCAGTACTGTCATAGTAAGGGACTTTCATACCCCATTGACACCACTGGATAAATTCTCTAAACAAAAAATCAGCAAAGAAACAGCAATCCTAAATGACTCACTAGATCAGATGGAATCAATTGACATCTTCAGAACATTTCACCCCAAAGTCACAGAATCTACATTCTTCCCAAGTGCAAATGGGTCATTTTCAAAGATTGACCACATATTGTGGTACAGGCAATGTCTCTTCAAATTCAAGAAGATAAAAAATCATATCAAGCATCTTCTCATATCACAATGGCATAAAATTAGAAATCAACTACAATAAAAACAATGAAAAAAATCAAACACTTTGAGGCTAAATAGCATGCAATTAAATCATGATTGGGTTACCAAAGAGATCAAAGAGAAATAAAAGCTTCATGGCAACAAACGACAATGAAAACACAACAATCCAAAACTTATGGGACACAGCAAAAGCAGTCTTGAGAGGGACGTTCATACCTCTACAAGCCTAGAGCAAGAAACAAGAAACAATGAGAATAAATCACCTAACGCTACAACTCAAAGAGTTAGAAAGAGAGCAACAAGAAAAGCCCAGCATAATCATAAGGAAGGAAATAATAAAGACCAGAGCAGAAAGAAACAACATAGAGACAAAATAATAATAATAATAATAAAGATCAACAAAACCAAGAGCAGGTTCTTTCAAAGTATAAACAAGATTGATGAACCTCTAGCCAGGCTCACAAGAAGCAAAGATAGAGGGACCAAATAAATAAAATCAGAAATGAAAGAGGTGAAGTAACCAATCCTATAGAAATAAAAGAGGATTATAAAAAAATACGTTGAACAAGTATATTCCAAGAAACTGGAAAATCTAGATGAAATGGACATATTTTTAGAAAAATGCAAGCTCCCAAAACTCAATCAGGAAGAATGAAAAAAAACCTGAATAGGCCAATAACCACAGAAGCAATTGGAGCAGTGATCAAAAATATCCAGCAAGCAAAAGCCCTGGTATGGATGGCTTTACAGGGGAGTTCTACTAAGCATTCAAAGAAGAACTAAAACCTATCCTCCTCAGACTATTCAAAAAAAAATTCAAGAGGAAGGCACACTTCCAACCTCATTCTATGAAGCCAGCATTACCCTAATTCCAAAACCAGATAAAGACACAACAAAAAAGGAGAACTACAGGCCAATATCATTGATGAACATAGATGCTAAAATCCTCAACACTATTCTAGCAAATTGGATCCAGCATTATATTAGAAAGAACATACACCATGACCAAGAGGGATTTATTCCGGGGATGCAAGCATGGTACAATATCCGCAAATCAATAAATGTGATGCATCACATAAACAAATTGAGAGACAAAAATCACATAATCATATCAATTAATGCAAAGAAAGCATTTGACAAAATTCAACAGTTTCTTGATAAAAAAAAATCTCAGCAAAGTGTGAATAGAGGGATCATACCTCAACATAATAAAAGCCTCATATAACAAACCTACAACCAACATGAAAAGCAATAGGCAAATACTATGAATGGGAACAAGAAAGGGATGCCCATTGTCAGCATTCCTGTTCGATATAGTACTGGAAGTGCTAGCCATAGCAATGAGACAAAAAGAAGAAGTAAAAGGCATCCAAATTGGAAAAGAAGAAGTAAAACTGTTATTTGCAGATGATATGATACTGTACATAGAAAATCCCAAAGACTCCACCAAAAAACTAATAGACCTAATAAATGAATTCTGCGATGTAGCAAGATACAAAATTAACACCCAGAAATCTATGACCTTTTTATGCAACAATAATGAACTCACCGAAATAAAAACTAAAATAATGATCCCACTTACCATTGCACCAAAAAAATTAACATACCTATGAATAAACTTAACTAAAAAGGTAAAAGACCTGTACTTAGAAAACTATGGGACATTGAAAATGAGATAGAGGAAGACATAATCAAATGGAAGAACACACCATGTTCATGGGTTGGTAGAATCAATACCATTAAAATGTCCATACTACCCAAAGCAAACTACATATTCAATGCAACCCCCATTAAAATACCAATGGCATATTTCATAGAACAAACTCTCCAAAAATTCATCTGGAATAAAACAAACAAACAAACAAAAAAATCGATTAGCCACAGCAATCCTGAGAAAGAAGAACAAAGTTGGAGAGATCACAATACCAGATATTAAACTACATTACCAAGCCATGGTTCCCAAAACTGCCTGGTACTGGAACAAGAACAGACATATAGACCAATGGAACAGAACAGAGAACTCAGAAATCGATCTAAACCATTATGCTCAATTAATATTTGACAAAGGAGGCAAGAGTGTATAATGGAGTCAAGACCATCTCTTCTATAAATGGTGCTGGGAACTTTGGTCAGATACATCCAAAAAAAATAAAACTAGATCACCAATTTACACCATACACAAACACAAACTGAAAAATGGATAAAGAAATTAAACATAAGAGAGGAAACTATAAAAATATTAGAGGAATCCATAGGCAGCAAAATCTCAGATATATGTCATAGCAGTATCTTTACAGACATAGCTCCTAGGGCAATGGACACTAAGGAGAAAATAAACAAATGGGACTACATCAAAATAAAAAGCTTCTTCACAGCAAAAGAAACCATCAACAAAACAACAAGAACGTCCACTGCATGGGAGAACATATTTGCCAACGCTATTTCAGATAAGGGTTTAATCTCCCAAATATACAGGGAACTCACACAACTTAACAAAAGGAAGATAAACTATCCAATCAAAAAAATGGGCAAAGGACCTAAGTAGACACTTTTTGAAAGAGGATATACTGAAAGCTGAGAGACATATGAAAACATGTTCAAAGTAACTAATCATCTGAGAGATGCAAATCAAACAACAATGAGGTACCATAACACACCTATCATCATAGAATAACTATCATCAACAAATCAATAAATGGCAAGTGCTGGAGAGGACATGGAGAAAAAGGAACCTTTGTGCACTGCTGGTGGGAATGCAGACTGGTGTAGCCACTGTGGAAAACAGAATGGAATTTCCTCAAAAAGTTAAAAATTGAACTCCCGTTTGAGCCAGTAACCCCACTTCTAGGACTATATTCAAGAAACCAGAAACACCAATCAGAAATGGTATATGCACCCCTATGTTCATAGCAGCATAATTTACAATAGCTAATATTTGTAAACAGCCTAAGTGCTCATCAGTAGATGAGTGGATTAGAAAACTGTGGTACATCTACACAATGGAATACCATGCTGCTATAAAAAAGAAGGAACTTTTACCTTTTGTAACAGCATGGATGGAAGTGGAGAGCATTATGCTAAGTGAAATAAGCCAGTTGGAGAAAGATAAATATCACATGCTCTCACTCATATGTGGGATATAATGATAAACATAATTTGATGAACAAGAATAGACCAAATGGCAGGGGAGGTGGTGGTGGGGGCTAGAGAGCAACCAAAGGACTTGTATGCATGCATATTAGTATATGCAATGGACACAGACCGAAGGATGAGGGTATGATTAGGGGGGTAATGGGGGGATAATTACTGGAATCGAACCTGGGACCCTTCAGTCTGCAGGCCGACGCTCTATCCACTGAGCCAAACCGGTTAGGGCAAGGAGGGGGGCTTTTAAAACTTTCCTTGATAAAGGCTCATAATGTATCTTTTCCAATTCATTTCCAAGTAAAAAAAAAAAAAAAAAAAAACACAAAAAAACCCACAAAACCTGATGAACAAAAATAGATACAGGGACAAGGTAACACTGAACAGACTGTCCGACCTTAGAGAGAAGGCAAGAAAGGGGGCGCTTAGACTCAACCAAAGGAAATGTATGCATGCATATTAGGATAAGCAATGGACACAGGCACTGGGGCAGTGGGGGCTTGTCCTAGTGGACGGGAGTCTCCAAGGGGGGGGGGCGCTATTTGGGGAAAAAGAAGATATA
>NW_006291189.1:175152-180681 GCF_000327345.1 Myotis davidii | reverse complement strand
GAGAATATCATTTTAGTATCAGATGTGAAGGAAGGAAGGAAGGAAGGAAGGAAGGAAGGAAGGAAGGAAGGAAAGAAAGAAAGAAAGAAAGAAAGAAAGAAAGAAAGAAAGAAAGAAAGAAGGAAAGAAAGAAAGAAAGAAAGAAAGAAAGAAAGAAAGAAAAATGTTCTAAAATAAAACATGTATTGAAGCAACAAACACTTACTAGGTAATGAAAATAGCTGGGGGATAGTAAAATGAACTATTGAATGGAGGGGGAGCCTATATGGAAAATGGTTTAGAGGAAACACGCCCTCCCTTTCATATGCAAGACAATATTCAAAGTAGAGGAGATAAGGAAAAGTGACTGTTCAGTTTGGGAAAACTCTTAGGAAGTATTGAGGAAGCTCCCCTTTCTCTAACCAGAGCACTGACTCCTCTGCATCCTCACCTCCTCCTGCTAAAGGATGATCAAACTGAGGCTTTGTGATGTCAAGCCACACCATGGCAACCACTGACTATTGGCCAATCAGAGCTCAAGGGTGTGGTTCCTCATTATCCTGCAGAGTATATATTGAGGACAGGAGCCCTGAGGTAGGGCCTTTTGCTACAACAAAGTCAAGGTTACTAAGAAAATACTTTAACCTAGTTTAGATACCAAATCAGACTCCAACCACAAGGATGAACCAAGAAACTTCAAGAACTAACTTGAATTGGAAGTCTGTTTCCCAACTCTATGACAAAGAAAATGATAAGGTCAGACTACCCTACTCATATGCCTCCTCTTTTTCCCCAATAATTCTTCACCCAAGACCCTGAGCTTGCTCCTTTTTTTGCACAGACACTTCCTCAATCAATCCATTGTCACTCTATTACAAGCCCCTTACCCACGCATTTCCCAATTTCTTCCCCAAAACTAATGTCTTTCTGCATTTAACTTGTTTCCCAACTAGATAATGAAGATAATGTTGAAAGTAAGTTCAGTCCTTAATCAGAGAGAAGAAAAGAGTGAGAAAAATAGAAAGAATAAGATACTTGTATTTTACTATAGGAAGGGTAAAAAACCTACAGTAAGCAAGAAAACAAACAAAGAAGAAGAGCTGGAGATTTATTCTACCACAGTGATGCCCAGGGTCTACCAGAAGATAAAGACCCTTAATTATGTGTAGCCTCTATACAGAAAATGCTTTAAAAATGCTTAAAAATGGTCATAATGAGGAGATCAAAATGTAAATGGTCACCTTGAATAAATACTAGCATGTGTATACAGGAAATGTGTTTGTATTTCTGTGTATTCTCTGATGATGAAGAGGGAGTAATGGAGGAGGCAGGTATGTGAGAAGGGAGGGATGTAGAATTCTGCCAGAAACCAAGAATAAGAACTAGTTGAAGACTGAAAATTAATTTTTTCCTTATCATACAGGTAAGGAAGAAAAGAAGTTGGTAATTTTGTTTGTGTTTGGCACTGGTGGGAGGGTGGGGAGTGGGATTCTGTTGTGTGAGTATTGGCAGTGTATAATAACAAATCTGACTCCATTTTAGATATTAGACTATTGACAACTTTAAGCCTCATTCCTTTCTCCGCACTATCTAGCCCACATTAGGACACCCAGATAAAAAGGGAAAAATATGCCTAAACTTAATCATTAGAACTAAAGCATTGCCTAGATTTCCCATAGCCAAAGCACTCATAGTCCTAAAATGTTTTCTAGTGCATAATCACAATCTAACCCAATGAGTAGTAAAAGTAAGTATTTTGAATTTATAATCAGCTTGAAAAAATGTTACTCTATGGACCTTCTTCCCTACTTATAACTAGAGGCCCAGTGCATGAAATTCATGCATGGGAAAGGGGTCCCTCAGCTTGGCCTGCACCCACTCCAATCTGGGACCCCTCAGGACCTCTAGCTCCTAACCGCTCACCTGCCTGCCAGCCTGATCTCCCTAACTGCTCTCCCCTGCTGGCCTGATCCCCCTAACTGCTCTTCCCTGACAACCTGTTCACCCTAACTGCTCTCCCCTGCTGACCTGATCCCCCTACCTGTTCTCCTCTGCCTGCCTGATCACATCTAACCACCTCTGCCTCGGCCCCTGTGGGTTTGTGTCTTTTATTCGGCCCCCAGAAGCCCCAGCACTGTGATGGCAGGCCTTGGGGCTGCTGGGTGCAAGGCCTGTGGGTTTGTGTCTTCAATCCGGCCCCCAGCAGCCCCAGCACCATGATAGTGAGCCTTGGGGCTACTGGGTGCTGGCCTCCCTGAGTGTTTGTGTCTCTGATCCGGCCCCCAGCAGCCCCAGCGCCACAATTGCGGGGCTTGGGGTTGCTGGGTGCCGGGCTCTCTGGCAGGTTTGTGTCTACAATCTGGCCCCCAGTAGCCCCAGCACCATGGTGGTGGGCCTTGGGGCTGCTGGGTGCCTGGCCTGCGGGTTTGTTTCTCTGATCCAGCTCCCAGCAGCCCCAACACTTCCTGGCTGCTATGGCGTTGCCATCTTTGTTAGGTTAATTTGCATACTCATCCTGATTGGCTGGTGGGCACAGTGGAGTGATGACCAATTTGCATGTTTCTCTTTTATTAGTGTAGATAACACCTTTCACCCTTGTTGGCAAAAGGCCCAAGGTAAATGAAAATATGGCCTTCACAAATAGACTCCCATTATATAAGACCTAGTTAGAGAAGGTAAAGTTATCCCTACTGCTTCTAAATTTAACAGCTAAGTTTGACTTGTTCTTAAACCTGAAAATAATAATTGGTACCTTAGTGTGAATTTTCAGATGGTTAATGTCATGGTACAACCATAGGGATCCATATCTAATATGATTAAAATTACTGATTCTATGCAAAGAAACTGATATATAGTTATCAGTCATAGCAAGGTATTTTACTGACATGTTCAATTCAGTGCCAATTTAACAGACTATAGCTACAGTTAAACTTCACCAGTAAAGACATAATACATCTTTACTTGGATACTCAATAGGGTACCTCTCCAGTCCTGTTATCTTTGAATATATTTGCAGACAAGACCATCACCAAATCTATATTCACAAATTAGTCAGTTCAGCAAATTAACATGGCTTGTCAGGAGGTTGCCTTAAAGTACTCCTCAATCATGTTTCTCACCCTGGACATATTTATGAGTCTCGGATTGAATCATATGTCTCAGTTTCAAAATAAGATGTGACTGACACTGTGCCTAATGGGATGACTATTATCTTGTGAACATTTGTTGTGTATTAACCAGATTTTGGTCACTTTTGTATATAGAGTTTGGTTGGATAGTTCAGTATGAAAATCCTTTGGATACACATTCAAGGAGGAAGAGCAGTTACTGTGTGGGATGCTAATGTCACACACCTGAAAGCAGAAGACTCACTAAGACCTTGCAAAATGTTTCTGCTGTTGCTGCCATTCTCTATCTCTCTCTCTCCCTCGTGGGATGCTAATGTCACACACCTGAAAGCAGAAGACTCACTAAGACCTTGCAAAATGTTTCTGCTGTCTCTCTCTCTCTCTCTTTATCTCCCTCTCTCTGTCTTCCACATACAGACAGGATTTTGATCCTCTGGGTTCTAGAGAGAAATATTCATGACACCCCAATTACAAAGCCAAGCGATTAATTCAGCAACAGTCATGGGGAGTTCCATAAGCTTGATGGTACTTACTTGGTTTTTGGTTTTCCAGAAGAAAAAGAAATAAATAGGAGGAGGGGAATGAAGAAAATCAGTGAATTATATTCAGTAAAGATACATACCCCACATGCAACCTGGGAAGGTTTCCTGGAAGAGCCAAGTGTTGTAGGGAAGTGTGATAATTTGTGTCTTTATTGAAATATAAAACTGGGTATTTAGTTCTGTGGAGTTTTAGGTAAGACATCCAAAATACTAGGTAATATGCTGAATTATTCACAATAGCCAAAGTAAGTTATGTAAGTGTTCCCCAATAAGTGAATGGATAAAGAAGATGTTATGCATTCACACATACATGGCTGCCACACTGCATCAAAATATTAATGTGGAATTTTAAAAAAAGACAAATTCAAACACACTGCAACACATACTGGTAAAGTGTTTGCCAGCGGCTGTGGGGTGGAAGAAATAGGAAGAGTTTTGTAAGAGGGTACAAATTTTCAACTGTAACATCAATAACATCTGAAGATTTAATGTAAAGAACTAACAAACCAAAAGATTAAGGTTCTCTGAAACAATAAGTCTAGAAAACTGTACATCCATGAGTATCCGCATGAGGCATGCCAAGATGACTAAAATTTAATACAGTATATTGGGGCAGAAAAAGCACATTAAATAAAAATAAAGGAAATCTTAATAAAATAAAGATTTCAATACAGTAGAACCTCACTTCTTGAACTTCGTTGCTTCCAAAGGATGTTTGACAAGTGATTTGTTCAAAACCCAAATCAGCCCTAGCCAGCTTGTCTCCATGGATAGACCATCAGCCTTTGGACTGAAGATTCCCTGGTTCTATTCTGGTCAAAGGCACATGTCTGGGTTGTGGTCTCAATCCCCATTAGGGGGCGTGCAGGAGGCAGCCGATCAATTTCATCATTTCGCTCTCCCTTCTCTGAAATCAATAAAAATATATTTTTAAAAATCCCTCTGCCTTCCTCTTTTGAAATCAACAGAAATATAAAGAAAGAAAACCAAATGATTTTCCCATCATATATATATATATATGTAAATTGAATGACTCCATTCCAGAAACACAAATGATTCCCTGTTTTAACCATCTTATATACAGTATATGTCTAAAGGACTGTTTAATCTAAAAAGAAACACTTGTTTCTATACATTTATGGAACCACCCTGTGCTAGACTTCCATGACTCACATTCCACACCCCTTTCACTGGTATCCTTCAAGAGGACCAGATGCAGCATCTTGGACTTTTCACATATCATTGCCTCCCACATGCTATCACTGGATAACCACTTTTCATTTTTCCAAATCAACAACAAATTTTCTACCTCCTCAATTGCCTGTGATTGTTGCTTTGTGAGCATTTTCACATCCTTACCAACATCGGTGCTCTTGATGGCCCCTTCATGTTTTAAAATTGTGCTAATCAGATTTTGCCAGCAACAAAAATTTCTCTCCTTTGTTTGTTGCATGAGAGATGCTTTGTGTCATGCAGCGGTTTCAGCATGAAAGGGTTGTCAGGTCAAGAAGTGAAGTTTTATTCCACAACTGGTACAGTTTTTCCTTGAACAACTTGGTCTAGAACCAAATTGTTTGATATTGGAGATACAAGAGAACCTCAGTTCTCTAATTGATAGTAACTTTTTCCCTGATGGTTCACTACATGTTACAATTGTGCCATCACAATGTAAGATATTAACAATAAGGGAAATTTGGTATGGGCTATATGGGTATTATCTTCACATTTTTTCTATAAATATAAAACTATTCTAAAATAAAACACCAATTAAAACAACACACAAAATACTAGGCAATGATAGTATCTGAGGAAAAATAGAAAGGACCACTGAATGATTGGGGGGGGGGGGGGTTTGTGGGAAAGGGATTGGAGGAAACAAC
>NW_006291189.1:165490-172137 GCF_000327345.1 Myotis davidii | reverse complement strand
ATAACAACACTCAAAATACTAGGAAATGGTAATATCTGAACCTAGTGGAATGGACCACTGAAATGACGGGGGAGTTTGAGAAGTGGCTTAGAGGAAACACCACCTCCCTGCCATATGTTGGACAATAATTGTACTAGTGGAAATGAGGGAGTGAAAAGTCAGTTTGGAAAAAATTTTAGGAGGTATTGAGGAAGCTCTCTTTTCACTCACCAGAGCATATTATCCCTCTGCATCCTCCCCCACACTTATGGATGGTCACACTGAGCTTTTGTGATGTCCAGCCACACCCTGGCAACCACTGTTTGCCAAGCAGAGTTCAAGGATGTGGCTCCTCATTATCCTGCAGAGTATACATAGCGGCCAGGAGTCTTGGAGTAGGGTCTGTTGCTACAACAAAGTCAAAGTTTCTAAGAAAATGCTGTAGTCTAGTTTAGATAATGAATCATACTCCAACCACAGGATGGACCAAGAAACTCCAAGTACTAAAGTGAATTGGAAGTCCGTTTCCCAACTCGATGACAAAAAACATGATAAGGTCAGACAACCTACTCATATGCTTCCTTTTCTTTCCCAATAATTTCTAACCCAGGACTGTGGCCTTGCTTTTTTGGGGGGGGACAGACTCTTCCTCAATCAATCCATTGTCATTCTATTACAAATCCCTATCCCACCCATTTCCCAATTTCTTCCCCAATACCAATATCTTTCTGGGTTTACCTTGTTTCCCAACTAGAAAAGGAAGATAATGGCAAAGGTAAATAGTCTTGAAGCAGAGTGAAGAAAATAATGAGAAAGGTAGAAAAAATCAGATACTTGTAATGTACTTTAGGAAGGTTAGAAAACCTCCAGGAAGTAAGCAATCAAATGAATAAGAAGTGCTGGAGTGTTTTTCTACCAAAAGTGATGTCCAGGGTCTCCCAGAATAAGATGACCCTTAAGTAGTATAGCCTCTCTACAAAAATGCTTAAGAAGTGGGCAATATGAGGACATCAAAACATAAATGGTGTCCTTGAACAAATACGAGCATGTGTATAAAGGAAATGTGTTTGTATTTCAGTGTATTCTCTGATGATGGGGAAGGAGCAAAGGAGGGCCAGGTATGTGAGAAGGGAGAGAGGTAGAATTCTGCAATTTGGACACCAGACCAGCCAGTCTATAGTTAGCCAGTCACTGAGAATAAGGACTAGATGAAGACCGAAGATGAATTTTTTCCTTAACACTTTATCATACAAGTAAGGAAGAAATGGACTTGGTGATTTCGCTTTTGCTTGGCATTGGGGGCCCCGCTGTGAGCTTTGGAGATGGGGTGTTGAGTGAGGGTTGGCAGTGTGTAATAATAAATCTTATTCTATTTTAGATGTTTTACTATTGATAGTTTTAAGTCTCTTTCATTTCTCTTCACCATACATCCCACATAAGACAAGCTGATAAAGAAGGGAATAAATATACCTAAACTTAATCATTAGAACTATTGTGTTGCCTAAATTTCCTATAGCCAAAGCACTCATTATCCTAAAATATTTTCTAGTGCATAATGACAATCTGACACAATGAGTAGTAAAATTATTTTTGTGCACTCATCATCAACTTGAAAAAATATTTCCCTGTGGACCAATTTCCCTACTTATAAAATACTAGTAACACCTTTCACCCTAGTTGAAAAAGGGACTAATGTAAATAAAAATATGGCCTTCACAGGTAGATACTCATTATATAAGACCTAGTTAGAGAAGGTATGATCATCTCTACTGCTTCTAAATTTAACAGCCAGATTTGACTTGCTCTTAAACCATGGAACGTGTGATTGGATCCTCCGTGTGATTTTTCAAATCATTAATGTCATGCTCCCACCCATTAGGGATCCATATCTAATATTATTAAAGTGACTGATTGTACACAAAGAAAATGGCAAATAATTAGCAGTCATAGCAAAGTAGTTGACTGGCATGTTCTATTCAGTGCCTATTTCAACAGACTGTAGCTACAGTTAAATTTCACCTTTAGAAACATCATACACCTTTACTTGGGTACTCAGTAGGGTACCTCTCCAGTCCTGTTATCTCTCATTATCCTTGCAGACAGTATCTTCACCACATGTTGCTTCACAAATTAGTCAGTCTAGCAAATTTACATATAGTGTTGGAGGCCTCCATAAAGTAGTCCACAATCATGCCTCTCAACCTGGACCTATTTGTGAGTCTCAGATTGAATCATATATCTCAGTTCCAAAATAAGATGTGACTGACACTGTGTTTACCTGGTGAACATTTGTTGCACCTTAACCAATTGTTGGTTCCCTTTCTATACAGAGCTTGTTCGGTTAGTCTGTTCAATGTACAAGTCCATTGGGTCACCGATGGAGGAAGAGCAGTTACTATGTGGGATGCTAATATCACACAGCTGAAAACAGAAGACTCACTAGGACCTTGCAAAGTCTTTCTGCTGTTGCTGCCCATCTCTATTTCTCTTTCTCTCTCCTTCTATCCCTCTCTCTGTCTTCCACATAGAGACAGGATTCTTATCCTCTGGGTTCTAGAGAGAAATATTTGTGAAACTCCTGTGACAAAGCCAAGCAATTAATTCAGCCATAGTCATGGGGATTTACATAACCCTAATTTTACTGACTTGGTTTGAGGTTTTCCAGAAGAAAAGGAAATAAATAGGAAGAGGCGAGTGGAGAAAATCAGTGAAGTATATCCAGTAAAGATACATATCCCACATGCAACCTAGGAAGGTTTCCTGGAAGAGCCAAGTGTTGTAGAGAAGTGTGAAAATTTATGTCTTTATTGAAACATAAAAATGGATATTTAATTCTGTGGGGTTTTAGGTAACACATCCAAAATACTAGGTAATATACTGCACTATTCACAACAGCCAAAATAAGTAATGTAAGTATGCATTAATAGATGAATGGACAAAGAAGATGTTATGCACACACACATACACAGCCCCCACACTGAATCATATAACTTATGTGGAATATTAAAAATAGAAGAAGCCATACTCATTGCAACACAGAGTAGAGAAGTATTTTCCAGGGACTGAGGGTTGGAGGAAATAGGAAGAACTTGGTAAAATGGTACAAACTTTCAACTATAACATCAAGAACATTTGAGGATTGGATGTAAAAAAAAAAATAAGATTACTGTCTATAAAACAAGAAGTCTAGACAACCATACAACCATGAGGATCCCAATGAGGCATGACAAGATGACTAAAATTTAATACGGTATCCAGGATGGGATCCTGGGGCAGAAAAAAAAACACATTAAGTAAAAACTAAGTAAATGTTAATAAATTAAAGACTTCAATATAGTATAACATCACTTCTTGAACTTAATTGCTTCAGAAGGCTGTTTGAGAAGTGATTTGTTCAAAACCCAAATCAACCCTAGCCAGTTTTTCTCAGTGGATACAGCATCAGCCTCTGGACTGAAGGTTCCTGGGTTCTATTCTGGTCAAAGGCACATGTCTGGCTTGTGGTCTCAATCCCCAGTAGGGGGTATGCAGGAGGAAACTGATCAATTATTCTCTAGCATGATTGATATTTCTATTTCTCTCTCCCTCTGTTTCCCTCTTTTGAAAGCAATAGAAATATAAAAAAGTAAACCAAATAATTTTTCCCATTAGACATATATGTAACTGAATTTTTCCATCCTTGACACACAAAGGATTCCCTGTTTTAACTTTCTCATATACAGTACGTGTAAAGGACCGTTTAATGTAAAAAGAAACACTTGATTTTTTTTTTTTCAATCAGCTGCCTCCTGCGCAGCCCCTATTGGGGATGTGCCCGCAACCAAGGTACATGCCCTTGGCCAGAATCGAACCTGGGACCCTTCAGTCTGCATGCCGACGCTCTATCCACTGAGCCAAACTGGTCAGGGTGAAACACTTGATTTCTTACATTTATGTAACCACCCCCTGCTAGGCTTAAATGAATCACATTAAGCACTCCTGTCAGGGTTATCCTTCAAGAGGACCAGATGCAGCATCTTGGACTTTTCACATATTATTGCCTCCCACATGCTAAATAAATGAAAAGTGGCTAACCACTTTCATTTATCCAAATCAAAAACATTTTTTTCTACCTCTTCAATTGCTTATGATTGTTGCTTGTTGAGCACTTTCACACCCTTGGGAACAGTATCACTCTTTATGGCCTCTTTATGCTTTAAAATTGTGATAATCATAGATTTTGCCAGCAACAAAAGTGACCTGTCTTTTGTGTGTTGCCTGAGAGACACTTTTTTTTCATGCAGAGGTATCAGCATTAAATGGCTGGCAGCTCAAGAACTGAAGTTTTTCCTGGCCAGGGTTGCTCAGTGATTGAGCACTGACCTATGAACCAGGAATATATCCGGGTCAGGGCACTGTTAGGGTCACCAAAAAAGGAACACATGAGGCCAAAAAAGGTTAATAATTATTAATTTAGCCCTGGCCGGTTTGGCTCAGTGGATAGAGTGTCAGCCTAGGGACTGAGGGGTCCCAGGTTTTATTCCAGTCAAGGGCATGTACCTTGGTTTCAGGCACATCCCCAGTGGGGTTTTGCAGGAGGCAGCTGATCGATGTTTCTCTATCATCCGATGTTGCTCTCTATCCCTCTTCCTTCCTCTCTGTAAAAAATCAATAAAGTATATATTTTTTTAAAGAATTATGAATTTATTTAGGTCATCTGGAAAACCAGATGGGCTGAGTCTCAAAATGGTGCCAGACCCCAAGACAGGGAGTCAGAGGTTTTTAAAGGACACTAGGCAGGCTTTTTCTGGGGGGAGAATTCTCTGTATCACTCCCGATTCAGGGATAGTCCGGAGGTTAGAGATAATGGTTTTAGCAAGTGGAATGTGGTTTAAGCAAGTGGAATTTCCATTGTGAATTGGCCTAAAGGTCAGATCCTAGGGAAAAGGTATCTATTAAATTATTTGATCAGATCTAAGGGGCACATGCCTGAGTTGCAGGCTAGATCCCCAGTGTGGAGCATGCAGGAGGCAGCCAATCCGTGATTCTCTCTCATTGATGTTTCTATCTCTTTCTGCCTCTCCCTTTCTCTCTGAAATCAATAAAAATATCTTTAAGAGAACTGATATTTTATGCCACAACTTAGACACTTTTTCTGTGAACAACTTTGTCTAAAACCAAATTGTTCGATATTAGAAATGTTTGTGAACTGAAGTTTGACTCCAGTTTACCGTTGGTTCACTAAGAGTAATAAATGCACCATATTTATGCAAGATGTTAATAATAAGGGAAATTGGATTTGAGGTAATGAGTATTATCTTCACACTTTTTCTGTAAATCTGAAACTGTTCTAAAATAAAACATGTATTAAGACAACACACAAAATTTTAGGTAATAGTAATAGCTGGGAGATAATAGAATGAACCACTGAATGGGTGGTAAGAGGTGGTGGCGTATATGTGAACCCTGCCATGTGAAGGACAATAATCAAACTGGAGGAAATGAGGAAGAGTGACAGGTCAGTTTGGAAAACCTCTAAGGAGGTACTGAGGAAGCTCTCCTTTCTCTAACCAGAGCATCTGAGTCTACTGCATTCTCTCCTCCTCCTCCTCATGGATGATCAAGCTGAGTCTTCCTTAGGTCAAGCCACCCCATGACAACCACTGACTGCTGGCCAATCAAAGCTGAAGGGTGTGGTTTCTCATTGTCCTGGAGAGTATATCTAAAGGCCAGGAGCCTTGGAGTAGGGTCTGTTGCTACAACAAAGCCAAAGTTACTAAGAAAATACTGTGGCTTAGTTTAGATAAGGAATCAGATTCCAACCTCAAGGATGGACCAAGAAACTCCAAGTACTAAAGTGAATTGGAAGTGTGTTTCCCAACTTGATGACAAAGAAAAGGATAAGGTCAGATTACCCTACTCATATGCCTCCTCTTCTTCCCCAATAATTCCTCACTCAAGACACTGGCCTTGCCTTTGTTTGGCACAGACAGGATCCATATCTAATATTATTAAAATTACTGATTCCACCCAATAAGAAACTGGTCAATAATTAGCGGTCTTAGCAATGTATATGACTGACATGTTCTATTCAGTGCCTATTTCAACAGACTCTAGCTACAGTTAAACTTCACCTTTAAAGATACATAATATACCTTTACTAAAAGCATTTCTCTTAAGATCAGCAGCAAAACAAGGATGTCTGACTTCACCACTGTTATCAACATAGTTTTGGATGTCCTAGCCATGGTGATCAGACAAGAAGAAGAGATAAAAAGCATCCAAATGTTGAAAGTAGGAAGTAAAGCTGTTATTATTTGCAGATGACATGATATTGCACATAGAAAGATCTACAGACTCAACCAGCTAACTACTAGACTTAATAAATGAATTTAGAAAGGTAGCAAGTTAAAAAATCAAATCCAGAATCCAATGGCATTTTTATGCACCAATAATAAACTCTCAGAAAGAGAATCTTGAAAAACAATCCCATTTACCATAACAACAACAACAACAACAAAGATACTTTAGAATGAACTTAACCAAGGAGTTAAGAGACCTGTACTTATAAAAACTATAAGACATTGAAAACAGAAATATAAGAAGATCCAAATAAATGGAAGAGTATACCATGTTCTGGGATTGGAAGAATTAAAATGTCCATACTAACCAAAGTAATCTGTAGATTC
>NW_006291189.1:155974-157332 GCF_000327345.1 Myotis davidii | reverse complement strand
GTGTTTCCCAACTTGATGACAAAGAAAAGGATAAGGTCAGATTACCCTACTCATATGCCTCCTCTTCTTCCCCAATAATTCCTCACTCAAGACACTGGCCTTGCCTTTGTTTGGCACAGACACTTCCTCAATCAATCCATTGTCATTCTATTACAAGCCCCTTTCCCACCCATTTCCCAATTCCTTCCCCAAAACTAATGTCTTTCTTGGTTTAACTTATTTCCCAACTAGATAATGAAGATAATGGTGAAGGTAAATTTGGTCCTTAATCAGAGCTAAGAAAAGAATGAGAAAAATATAAAGAATCAGATACTTGTATTTTACTACAGGAAGGGTACAAACCCTATAGTAAGCAAGCCAACAAATGAAAAAGAAGAGCTGGAGAGTTATTTTATCACAAGTGATGCCCAGGGTCTACCAGAAGACAAAGACCCTTAAGTAGGTGTAGACTCGCTACAGAAAATGCTTAAGAAATGGTCAGTATGAGGAGATGAAAACGTAATGCTCTCCTTGAATAAATACTAGCATGTGTATAAAGGAAAAGTATTTGTATCTCTGAGTGTTCTCTGATGATGGGGAGGGTGCAAAGGAGGGGGCAGGTATGTAAGAAGGGAGGGAGGTAGAATTCTGCAACTTTGGCCACCAGACCAGCCAGTCTATAGTTAGCCAGAAACCAAGAATAAGGACTAGTTATAGACTGAAGATAAATCTTTCCTTAACACTTTATCTTACTGGCAAGGAAGAAAAGGAGTTGGTGATTTTGCTTGTATTTGGCCCCTGGGGGCAGAGTGTCAGGGGAATGCAGGGGAGATGGGGAGCAGAGTGTTGTGTGATGGTTGGCAGTGTATAATAATAAATTTAATTCTATTTTAGTTATTAGACTATTTATAGCTTTAAGCTTCATTCCTTTCTCTTCACCATCCAGCCCTCCTTAAGACAAGCAGCTAAAAAAGGGAACAAATATGCCTAAGCTTAATCATTAGAAGTATTGTGTTGCCTAAATTTCCCATAACCAAAATACTCATTGTCCTAAAATATTTTCTAGTGCATAATGACAATCTGACACAATGAGTAGTAAAATTAATTCTTTTGCACTTATAATCAGCTTGAAAAAATGTTATCCTGTCTACCTTCCTCCCCACTTACAATATAATAATACCTTTCACCCTAGCTGATAAAAGGGCCCAATGTAAATGAAAGGAGGACCTTCACAGATAGACAACAATTATAAAAGACCTAGTTAGAGAAGGTATAATTATCTCTACTGCTTCTGAATTTAACACCCAAATTAGACTTCCTCTTAAACCTGAAAAGCATGAATGGTGCCCCAGTGTGAATTTTCATACTGTTAATGTCAT
>NW_006291189.1:153033-155814 GCF_000327345.1 Myotis davidii | reverse complement strand
TACAGTTAAACTTCACCTTTAAAGATACATAATATACCTTTACTAAAAGCATTTCTCTTAAGATCAGCAGCAAAACAAGGATGTCTGACTTCACCACTGTTATCAACATAGTTTTGGATGTCCTAGCCATGGTGATCAGACAAGAAGAAGAGATAAAAAGCATCCAAATGTTGAAAGTAGGAAGTAAAGCTGTTCATATTTGCAGATGACATGATATTGCACATAGAAAGATCTACAGACTCAACCAGCTAACTACTAGACTTAATAAATGAATTTAGAAAGGTAGCAAGTTAAAAAATCAAATCCAGAATCCAATGGCATTTTTATGCACCAATAATAAACTCTCAGAAAGAGAATCTTGAAAAACAATCCCATTTACCATAACAACAACAACAACAACAAAGATACTTTAGAATGAACTTAACCAAGGAGTTAAGAGACCTGTACTTATAAAAACTATAAGACATTGAAAACAGAAATATAAGAAGATCCAAATAAATGGAAGAGTATACCATGTTCTGGGATTGGAAGAATTAAAATGTCCATACTAACCAAAGTAATCTGTAGATTCAATGCAATTGCTATCAAAATACCAATGACATACTTCACAGAACTACAACAAGTACTCCAATAATATATACAGAACCACAAAAGACCCCGAATAGCTGCAGCAACCTTGAGAAAGAAGAACAAAGTTGGAGGGATCACATGATCTCACTATTTTGTTGAATCTAATGAACAAAACAAATTGACCAACAAAATAAGATCCGAAGCATGGAGGCATGGAACAGACTGACATAACCCTGTGTGGGTGGGGAGATGAGGAGAGATAAACGAAAAAAACATATATACTTATATGCATACCCCATGGATATGGACAATAGGGCCGGGGAGTCCTGGGAGAGGTGAGTAGGGACTGGGCGGAGGAGGGTAAAGATGGGGAAAATGGGATACATCTGTAATACTGTCAACCACACCAAAAAAACAAAAACAAAAAAAAAACCCACAAAGAGCTTGTTCTTTGAAAAGATTAATGAAATAGACAAACCCCTGGCTAGACTCACTAAGGACAATAGACAAAAGACCCTTATACACAAAATCAGAAATGAGAGAGTAGAAGTCGCCACAGATATCACAGGTATACAAAGGATCATACTAGCATATTATCAAAAACAATATGCCACTAAATTCAATAACCTAGAAGAAATGGATAAGTTCCTAGAAATATATACCCTCCTTAGAGTAAATAATGAAGATCTGCAAAATCTAAATAGACTGATCAGCAGTGAGGAAATTGAAACAACCATCAAAAACCTCCCAAAAAACAAAAGTCCAGGACCAGATGGCTTTACTAAGGAATTCTACCAAACATTCAAAGTAGAATTACTTTCAAACCCTTCCAAAAAAAAAAAAAAAGAAGAAGAAGACAAGGCAATACTTCCTAACACATTCTATGAGGCCAATATAATACCAAACCTGTAAAAGATAGCACAAAAAAAGAAAACTACAGACCAATGTCTCTGATAAGTACAGATGCAAAAATCCTAAACAAAATACTAACAAAATGAATACAACAGTAGAACTAAAAAATAATACATCACAATCAGGTTGGCTTCATTCGAGGGGCACAACGATAGTTCAACATAGGCAAATCAATCAATGTAACACACCACATTAACAAAAGAAATGATAAAAATCTATGATCTTATCCCCAGATGCAGATAAAGCATTTGATAAGATACAACATCCACTTATGATTAAAACACTCAATAGAAGGAAAGTACCTCAATATAATAAAGACAACCTTTGATAAATCTTCAGCTAATATCATACTCAATGGTAAAAAACTGAAAGCTTTTTCTCTAAGATCAGGAATAAGACATGGATGCCCACTCTCACTGCTCTTATTCAATACTAGAGGCTCAGTGCACAAAATCATGCTCCGGTGGGGTCCCTCAGCCTGGCCTGTGGAGATCGGGCTGAAACTGGCTCTCTGACACCACCCAAGGGGTCCTGGATTGCAAGAGGGAAGTTCTCGGGTAACACACCCCAGAATCAGGCTCCCTCCTCTCTGGTTCTGGATGCATCACCCGGAAACGGGAACCGCAGCTGCCAAGTTACCACAGCTCTGAAACTCTTGCATTCAGCATCTGCCCTGGTGGTCAGTGAGCATCATAGCTACCGGTTGGAGCATCTGTCCCCTGGTGGTCATTTCATATCACTGGTCGCTTAAGCATATACATATATATACATGTATGTATGTATGTGTATATATATATAGTGCTGGGAGTCCTAGCCAGAGCAATAAGGTAACAGAAAGGAATAGAAAGCATTCAAATAGGGAAGGAAGAAACCAAACTGTCATTTTTTGCAGATAACATGATTCTGTATATAGAAAACTTTAAAGACTCCACCAAAAGACTATTAGAAACAATAGTCAATAAAGTCGGGTTGCAGGATATAAAATCAATGTGCTGGCCTGTGGAGATCGGGCTGAAACTGGCTCTCTGACACCACCCAAGGGGTCCTGGATTGCAAGAGGGAAGTTCCCAGGCTGAGGGAACACCTCCCTTGCACGAATTTCATGCATTGGGCTTCTAGTCTATATGTATAAAAGCCTAATATGCAAAATGTCCCCTCCACACTTCGAGCAGTTGCTTTGACATGCACTGACCACCAGGGGGTCAGACGCTTAATGCAGGAGCTACCCACTGGTGGTCAGTGCGCTCCCACAGCAGGAGTGCCACTCAGTGAGCTTACTGAGTAGTGGCGGGGGCCCCC
>NW_006291189.1:144739-152858 GCF_000327345.1 Myotis davidii | reverse complement strand
AACCAAACATGCTTATAAGGTACATATAATCTCTATTTTTTGTTAATCCTCACCTGAAAAAAACCATTGCCTTTCTGTATACTAACAACAAAACTTCAGAAAAAGAAATGAAAAAAAGAAAGAAAACACTATTTCTTTTGCAATTGAAACCAAAATAATAAAATACCTAGAAATAAACTTAACAAAGAATATGAAAGACCTATATACTAAAAATTACAAAGCATCATTAAAAGAGATTGAAAAAGACAGAGAAAAATGGAAATATACTTCATGGTAATGGATTGGAAGATTCAACATAGTTAAAATGGCCATATTACCCAAAGCAATATACAGATTTAATGCAATACCCGTCGAAATCCCAATGTCATTTTTTAAAGAAGTAGAATGAGAAATCATCAAATTTCTATGGAACCACAAAAGACCCCAAATAGACAAGGCAATCCTGAGAAAAAAGATCAAAGCTGAAGGTATCATGGTACCTGACTTTAAATTATACTACAGAGCTACGATAATCAAAACAGTCTGATATTGGCAGAGAAACAGACTCACAGATAAATGCAACAGAATAGAGATCCAAGCTTAAAACCACATGTATATGGACAGATAATTTTCAACAAAAGAGCCAGAAACACAATGGAGTAAAGATAGTCTCTTTAATAAATGGTGCTGGGAAAACTGGAAAGTCAGATGCAAATGAACAAAACTGGATACAGTTTGTCCCCATGTACAACAATTAATTCAAAACGGATCAAAGACCTAAATATAAGACACAAAATAAGTTACATAAAAGAAAATATAGGTACCAAACTTATGGACCTTTGTAATAAAGAACATTTTATGAACTTGACCCTAAAGGCAAGGAAAGTGAAGACAAAAATTAGTGAACGGGACTATATCAAACTAAAAAGCTTCTGCATAGCAAAAACAAAACAAAAAAACTGACAACAAAACAAAGAGGCAGCCAACCAGATGGGAGAAGGTATTTCCAAACAGGAGCTCTGACAAAGATTTAATTTTCAAAATATATGAAGAACTCATAAAACTCAACAACAAAAAAATAAACAACCCAATTAAAAAGTGGGCAGACGACCTGAAAATACACCTCTCCCAAGAAGATATACAAATAGCCAATAGATATATATGATAAGATGTTCAACATCACTGGCAATTAGGGAAATGCAAATCAAAACTACAATAAGCTAGTACCTTATACCTGTTAGAGTGGCCATTATCAACAAGACAATAACAAGTGTTGGAGGGGTTGTGGAAAAAAGGGAACCTTCATTCACTGCTTGTGGAAATGTAGACTGGTACAACCACTACAGAAAGCAGTCTGATGATCCCTCAAAAAATTAAGAATAGAGCTATCATACAACTCAGCAATCCCTCTCATGGGTATATACCCTAAAACTTGGAATCATGTATTTGCAAAGATATATACACCCCTATGATCATTGTAGCATTATTCATGGTGGCCAAGATATGGAAAAACAAAAATGTCCTGTGATAGAGGACTTGATAAAGATGTGTTACATATACACAATGGAATATTAATCTGCCATAAGAAAGGATGAAATAGTGCCATTTGCAACAACATGGATGGACCTTGAGAACAATATGCTAAGTGAAATGTCAGTCAGAAAAAGCTAAGAACCATATGATGTCACTCATATGTGAGATATAAAACTGAAACTTGTAAACACAAATAGCAGTGTGGTAGTTGCCAGAGGGAAAGGGATGGGGAGTGAAGGGGATCTTAATATATAGTGACAGGAGAAGATTTGACTTTGGGTTGCAGGTACACAGTGCAATATCCTGACCTTGTGACATAGAAACCCTCACCTGAAAACTATATGTTCATGTTGACCAATATAACTTCAATAAATTTAAAATAAACAAATAAATAAAATTATATTATGAGCCCTAACTGGTTTGGCTCGGTGGATAGAGTGTCGGCCTATGGACTAAAGGGTCCCAGGTTTGATTCTGGTCAAGGGCATGTACCTTGGTTGCGGGCACATCTCCAGTGGGGAGTGTGCAGGAGGCAGCTGGTTGATGTTTCTCTCTCATCGATGTTTCTAACTCTCTATCCCTCTTCCTTCCTCTCTGTAAAAAAATCAATAAAATATATTTAAAAAAAATTATATTATGAGATACTAGAGGCCTGTTGCACAAAGAGATTCATGCAATAGGCCTTCCCTTCCCTTGGCTGCTGGCACTGGTTTGCCTCTGGCACCTGGGACCCAGGCCTTCACCCTGGCCAAGCTCTGGCCGGAGCTGGCCCCGGAGCCATCAGGCTTCACTGCTCTGGCCCCAGAACTGTCAGGCTTTGCTGCTCCTGCCCCAGGGGCATCAGGTTTCACTGCTCCGGCCCTGGGGCCATCAGACTTCGCTCGAGCTTTGAGCCTACGTATGCAAATTAACCGTCATATTTGTTGGGTTGATTTGCATACTCCCCTGATTGGCTGGTTAGCGTAGCAAAGGTACAGTCAATTTACATGTTTGTCTATTATTAGGTAAGATAATTAGTGCTTTTATGATCCTGAGGCAGAACAATTTTAGAGAAGGCAAGATAAATCAGTAAATTGGGGCAGTAGATTAAGTAAGATGATCCAAGCCTCTTGAGAATTTAGGCAGCTTAAATAGGTATACTACTGTATATTTTTATCTTATTTTCCAGTAGGATCATTTATGGCAGGTTGCAAAGAAAAAAAGTGGGGGCAGGATGGAGGAAGGTCTCAGGGCTCAGAGAATACTGCCAAGTATTGAGATTTCCACCTAATGGAAACTCATCGTTAGTTCTCACCCAGTTCCCATCTTAGGCCAAGTGAGGAAGCATGAAGGAAAGCCATTGCAGATTTCTGAATGTAAGAGTACGTTACTTCATCATTTAGAAAAAGAGTTGAAAGTAACCAGAACACATTCATGAAAGCAGTAGTGAGCGAGCAACAAGGATTAAAAATAACTGGGATCTGGATATTGATTAAGCTGTATAAATCTGGCTCTGAAATGGAATATGGGGCATATACCATCAAAAAGGTAGAAATTGATTCACCTATTATTTTCTAGGAACTATATATACTCTTTGTATCTTAGCATATATTATGCTAACCGAAACATAATAAGGTTTTAATATATAGAGTGGGGAGAAAGTAGGTTAGAGTTGTGAATACACAAAACAATTTATTCTTGTATTATTATTTACTAACTACAGGCCTGGTGCACAAAAATTTGTGCACTCGGCAGGGACCCTCAGCCCGGCCTATGCCCTCTTGCAGTCTGGAACCCCTCAGAGGATGTTCACCTGCTGGCTTGGGCCCTCTCCCTAGGGGATCATGCCCAAGCTGGCAGTCAGACATCTCTCTGGCAGCCCGGCAGCCCTTGGGAAATGTCCACTTGCCAGTGGGGAGCAAGCCTAAGCTGCAGTTGGACATCGTTAGTGCTGCTGAGGAGGCAGGAGAGGCTCCCACCACCACTGCTGTACTGGAAGCCATCAGTCTGACATGTGGCTGAGCAGAGCTCCCACTGTGGGAGTGCCCTGACCACCAGAGGGCAGCTCCTGCATTGAGCATCTGCTCCCTGGTGGTCATTGTGTGTCATAGTGACCAGTCATTCCCAGTCTTTTTGCTGTTAGGGTCAGTTTGCATATTACCCTACTATATAGGATAGAGGCCTGCCCCCGCCATCCCTGGCTCCGGCCCTGCTCCCATCATCACTGGCTCCACTCCTAAGGCCTCAAGGCATTAGGCCTGGGCAGGGGACCACTCAGCTCTGATTGCAGGCTCCAATTGCCCCTGGGTGCCTATGTAGGCAAATTGACTGCCATCTTTGTTAGTTAATTTGCATAACTGCTGGGTGTGGCTTAAGGCATAGTGAAGGTATGGTCAATTTGCATGTTTGTCTTTTATTAGTGTAGATTATTGTATTATTTTCCATATGAACAACTGTAAACTACTTTTTCCTTTTCCTGTATGATGTTAGGTAGTTATAGATGTTTTAAATATATCATCTAATTTAGTTTTCACTGCATCCCTATTATATATGTATTTTTACAACTACTTTACAGATGAGGAAAGTGAAGTGCAGGAAACATTTTTGGTTATGCAGCTAGTTAACAGTACCTCCAGAATTTGTTTATAAATAGGATTGACCATAAATACTTTTTCAACTAAATAATTCTACCTCCCAGAGTTGTTTCCTCTCCCTATGAAAGTTTAATGCAATAAAAACAAAATAAGTAACTCTGACACATTAACTAATTCCATTAGTTTCTCAAAAGTAATACAACATAACTGCATAGCATTGACTTAATAAGAGTTATGTGTTTAACTTGAAGATGTTAGTTTTCAAAAAACAGTTCATAGAAAATGTGTCAATAAAGATATACTCACTTGGATACATTTTTATTCAAGCACAACTTAAGTTTTGCCAATACACAAATTCCTTTATTGGAAATATGACTGGATCTGAAATTATATTATTTATAACCCTCCATTCAGTAAAACTAAAAGTTTAATATTGGCATATAAGACATTAAAGATAAGTTATTATATAACTTATGTAACTAAAGTCTTCTGAAAGTTTTTCTTTTATTTTGAAAAATTTTTTTGTCTAACCATCATAAAAAACTATTCTCATTTACTATCATAAACATAGTTGTAGGCAACCAAAATCTGTTGGTTTTATGATCAAAAGAAAATAAACTTTTCTGCTTTAGTTTAATTTAATTCTTTAGTTGTGTCTAAATCAGACTATAATTGCATTTACAAAATGTTCTTGACATTAAATGTAAAATTTGGGGGAATTATTTTCAAGATATCCTATAAATAATAATTTCACATTATTAAACTAAGTATGAAAGTGCACATCAGTCTACCTTTTTATATTACTCAAAATGTTGATGCAGAGTGCACAGTGTAAATATCAATGAAGAAAATATGGCACCAGTTGATGTATACTATGGCCTAGAATGGGTGGAAAATGTTAGCACTCTAAAAAATGTCCCATTATATTAGGAGAATATACCCAAGACTTTACTTGTAGACTAAATCTTATGCTTGGCCAAACTTTCATCAATTAATATTACTTTTAAGTAAGTTTCTCATTAATACAAATATGATGCAGGCATTTAAAATTAGAAAGAAAATAATTCAAAGAACTTATCTAAAATGTTGCCTAATAAAATGGAAATTTAAATATGAAAGAAAATAAAATACATATATATTGAAGAAGAAGCCCTTATATATGTGAATTGAAATCTCAATAGGTAGTAGAAAATGACATAAAGGAAACAAGTAAAAGAGATAATGACTGATATTTTTATCTTAATTTTTGAAGACACCAAAATTCAAATCCAGAAAGACTAACACATCTCAAGTGAAATAAATGAAAATAAATTCATAACTGGACACATCATAGTGAAAGAGGAGAATACCAAAGATACACAAGTCTTAAAAGCATCCAGAGGGGAAAAATTAATTCACCTGTTGCAATTAGACCAAGACCTAACTTTGCAACATCAGCAAAAGGAACAGGAAGGCAGTGAAACTACCAACCAATAATCATATACCAGCTTCAAAATTTTTTAAGAATGAGGGTGAAATGATGACATATTTAGATAAATACAAAGTGAGAGAATTTGGTGCCAAATAGCCTAAACACCCATGGGAAAAATAATAATAAATAACTTTAGGTATATTCATACAATTCAACAGCAATAAGGATTAATGAACTACGGTAGCATGCATACATGTGGCTCAATTTCTAAAATATAACTTTGGCTGGTACATGTTGGGGACATTATAAATGGAATTCAAGATTTTGGTCTTGAGCTATTTAATTTTTTGATAGAAATTCCAATTATTTTCTGGATTTGTATGCCTACTTAATGAGCAATAAGTGCATGGGGTAAGATAGAGTTGAGGAAAATTTATTATTCCTTAGACTTACAATTAATTACCATGGTTTTATTCTAATAGCACCCTCATGTCCTATATTGTTATCTAGCATTTCTGGGTTCTAAGCTTTTCAGACACTCTTCCAGGAAGATATGTTTTTTCTTAGTCTCAGTGTTGCAATTATTGTAATGAATATACATAAAAATGTATTTAAGTATGAAACAATGAAAAAAGTATGTAGCCAGCCACAATAAAAATGTATTTGGGTTGTCTGAATTAGCTGATGGCAAGTCATTCCTGTCTGCAGAGTTGAAAAATGGAGTCCTGCCTAGCAGCTTACACATCCCATATTAACGGAACAATCCCTGTTGAGTGGCAGATTACATGCTGGGTCAGGGAATTTATACATCAGAATCAGTTCACTCCAACTGTATTCCTCTAATCACATAGCTTTTAAAAACGGTCATAAGTATAAAGCTGAAACTTGTGTGTTTTCTCTCACTCTAACCATCTCATGAACTAGGCACTTGTCATCATTCATTTCATGATAGTCTATTCATGAATCAATTGCTGCATTTCTCTATGCCTCTGCAAATACTGTTGCAATAAATTTCATGAACATGGATTTACTTTCAATATTATATATGAGAAATAAGACGCAATAATTTAATAAACTCCACAATGCATGTGTCAAACCAACCTGGCTCTTACAAGTGAAGTCAGAATGACTTTCATTGCCACATAGAGCAGTAGCATTGAAATGGAAAATTTAAGACTTTTAGTCTAATAAATTTGGAACACTTATTATATAGCTACCACTCTAGAATAGAAGAAGTATTTTAAAGATGTTTATGAAGTCTAAGAGTGTAAATTGAGGGGTTTCATTTTCAGATCTGCCAGTGATTCATGGTGTGAACTAGAATAAGTCACTTTTATGGGAGTAATTTAAGTCTTTATTTATATTTCCAAGCCATGATACCTTGAAAGGAGATTCTAGATGTGGAATACATTAAACACAAATGAAATATCAAAGGCCATGAGTAACAGGGAGTGTATTTCCTCCTTGAAAAAAAAGATGACCAAAGTGCCAACCTCTCTTGTGACATTTCCATCACAAGTGCATCTCACCAGGGGTACAGGTTGTTTAGTGTTTTTAGTTTGGATTGTTGTTTTTAAAATATATAAAAGTTAGTGTGCTACAGGGTGTTTGGAAAAGTGAGAACAAGATATCCATTATTCCATAAAATGGCCCAACTATTATTACAGTTTCTGTTTATCCTTTACTAGTATATATAATAAGATGTTTTACACACACACACACACACACACACACACACACACACACATTATAAAGCTCTACTCACACTGTACGCAAAATATTGTGCCATGCCTTGTTCACTTATAACAAATATCTCCTTTCATATCTTTCATTTCTTTATTGATTAAGATATTACATATGTGTCCCTATCAAGAAATTATTCTTGTATGTGACAATAATTTGATTAAATATTATGTAGCTATTAAAATTATAAAATTTAATTATCAAGTTTCATATCTTCATAATGAAAATTTATAATTTTCATAGCTACATAATATTTAATCAAGTTATTGTCACATGCATGTATAATTTCTCTATGTATGGACTTTTGTAAGGTTACGTATTTTTTTATGTTTTTTGTTGTTTTTAAACCTCACCTGAGGATATTTTTTCCATTGATTTTTAGACATAGTAGAAGGGAGAGGGAGAGGGAGAGAGAGAGAAATATCAATGTGAGAGAGACACATCAATTGGTTGCCTCCCGCACACACCCCAACAGGGGCAGGGATCAAGTCTGTAACCAAGGTAAGGGCCCTTGATCAGAATTGAACCTAGGACCTTTCAGTCCAAAGGCCGATGTTCCAATCACTAAGCCAAATTGGCTAGAGCAAGGTTACCCCTATCTGACCCATTTTAAGATTACTTTTGTTGGGTAGCAGATCAAGCATCAAAACACAACTAGAGGCTATAATACGAAGATATATATATACTTCAAAAATTTGTGCACTTGGGGGGGAGTGGGGGTCCCTCAGCCCGGCCTGTGCCCTCTCACAGTCTGGGACCCATTGGGAGATAACGACCTGCTGGCTTAGGCCTGCTCCCGGGTGGCAGAGGGCAGGCCCAATCCCTAGGTGCAGCCCCTGGTCAGGCTCAGAGCAGGGCCGATTGGGGAGTTGGGGTGCCA
>NW_006291189.1:138860-144423 GCF_000327345.1 Myotis davidii | reverse complement strand
AAGGTTTCTGGCGTTTGCTTACAATGTTGCGATCCTGCTGGCTGAAGCCTGGCGGACTGAAGCAGGTTTCTGGGGTTTTGTTTAGCTTCTATATTTGTTACATAGTTGCTTAGAGTTGCAGCTCAGAGGCCTGGAGCAGCAGGCGGGGAATGTAGGAGTCCTCCATCACTGAAGCAAGCCAACCTCATGTTAGTTTCAAGCTGCCTGGCTGCCGGCCGCCATCTTGGCTGGCAGTTAATTTGCATATTGTCCTGATTAGCCAATGGGAAGGGTAGCGGTCATACACCAATTACCATGTTTCTCTTTTATTACATAGGATATATTTGTATATATAATTTCAAGTTTTTATTCAATACCTAATTATAACACTGTGCACATTTAGCTTTGTTATCAGCCAAACAACAACACTTCTTTTGCTTCATTATTTTTCAGCCATCTTAAACGCAGGGCTCGGCTAAGTTCTTTCATACTGAAACTAGAGGCTCCCACCACCACTGATGTACTGGAAGCCATCAACCAGACTTGTGGCTGAGCAGAGCTACCCCATGTGGGAGCACACTGACCACCAGAGGGCAGCGCCTGCATTGAGTGTCTGTCCCCTGGTGGTCACTGTGTGTCATAGTAACCAGTCATTCCCAGTCTTTCTGCTGTTAGGGTCAGTTTGCATATTACCCTTTTACTGTATAGGATAGAGGCCTGGTGCACGGGTGGGGGCCGGCTGTGTTACCCTGAATGGTGTCCCGGATCAGGGTGGGGGTCCTGCTTGGGTGCCTGACTAGCCTGGATTAGGGGCTGATGGCTGTTTTCAGGCTTCCCTCAACCCCTTCAGCGTGGGGGTCCCCACTGGGGTGCCTGGCCAGCCTGGATGAGGGGCTGATGGCTGGTTTCAGGCTGCCCACACCCCCTTTCGGGTGGAGGTCCCCACTGAGGTGCCTGGCCAGCCTGGATGAGGGGCTGCGATCTATTTTTAGGAGGGCCAAGCCTGCAACTGAAGCTCCCAGTCTCTCCTGTTTTATTCTGGGATTTATTTACCTTCTGTAATTGAAAGTTTGTTGTGGCTCCAGCCCCAAGGCCAGCTGACTGAAAGCAGGTTTCTGGGGTTTGTTTAGCTTCTATAATTGCAACATTGCTGCTTAGAGTGCAGCTCAGAGACCAGCCTCGGTAGGCGGGGAACCTTGGCTTCCTCCATCACTGGAGCAAGCAAGCCTCCTGTTTGCTTCGGCTGCCTGGCTGCCGGCCGCCATCTTTGTTGGCAGTTAATTTGAATATCACCCTGATTAGCCAATGGGAAGTGTAGCAGAGGCATGGTTAATTACCATGTTTGTCTATTACTAGATAGGATGCAACTATAGGGACTTCTTGTGACCATTTCTCTGGACTTTCTTGTGTCAACAAATGTGCTAATAACAGTTCTTGTCCTCAAATAGATCACATCCCATTGGAAAGTTAGCAAAGGAGAGTGAAAAGGAATGATGCTAGCTCAAAAGCCAAAGGGGGTGCATCAAAAAGAGAATGTTCAGGAGTGGCAAATGTTCCAGAGAGGTTACCTAAAAGGGAAATCAATTGGTCCAAACAAGTAAAGAGATATTTATTGAATGCTAACTATGTGCTGGCATAGTTTAGGGGCTTAGTATATTGTAGTGAACAAGGTTAAGCCCATAGACTCAGGGAACCTCTATTCTAATGGGGGTAGAAAGAAAATAAACATGTAAACAAAGGCATAGAAATGAATTCAGGTACTAAGGGGTACAAAGAAAATAAATTGAGGATGTCTTGAGATTTAGCTCACATGTTCAGGAAAGGTTTCTCTAAGAAGATGCCATTTGTTTTAAGACCTGAGATAACCCAAAGGGAACTTTGGATTTGATAATTAGGAAGTCTTTGGTGATTTTTCAAAGTACAGTTTCTGTTGAGTGTTAAGGATAGATGTCAGAGGAATTGGGGGAGTTGTGGTTCAATGGGTGTGAAGTTTTAGGCTGGATGAAGAAATTCTAGAACTCTGTTCAACAACAGAGTTATTATAATAAATAATATAAGGTTGCGTACTTAAAATTTCGTTAAGATTTTAAATATCATATTGTGTTCTTACTGCAAACAAACAAAATCAAGGGAACATATGGACATCTTACCTAATAATAGACAAACATGGTAATTGACCATACCTCCGCTATGCTTCCCATTGGATAATCAGCAGTATATTCAAATTAACTGCCAACAAAGATGGTGGCTGGCAGCCAGGCAGCTGAAGGGAGCAGGAGGCTTGCTTGTTCCAGTGATGGAGGAAGCCAAGCTTCTTCCCTGCTGCGGCCGGGTTCTGAGCTCCGAAAGCAACAATCTTGCAATTATAGAAGCTAAACAAACCCCAGATACCTATTTTCAGCTGGCTGTGACGACTGAGCTGGAGCCTTGGGTTGCCCCTGGCGATGGAGGAAGCCAAGCCCTGGCCCCAGGCTACAAAGTTTCAATTATAGAAGGTAAATAAATCCCAGGAAAAAAAAAGTAAAAAAGGAGAGACTGGGAGCTTCTGTCACTGGGGAGGCTTGGCCAGCCTGAAAACAGCCCTCAGCACTTCACCCACACTGGCCAGCACCACAGTGTGCTAATTAGACTGGATATCTTCTGGACGTCCTTTTGGACAAAGCCATGGTGGCGGGGGCTGAGGCAGAGGTGGTTAGGGGTGATCAGGCTGGCAGGAGAGAGCACTTAGGAGCGATCAGGCAGGCAGGCAGGCAGGCAGGTCAGTGGTTAGGAGCCAGCGGTACTGGATTGTAAGAGGGATGTCCAGCTGCCGGCAGTCAGACATCCCCCAAGGTGTCCTGGATTGGAGAGGGTACAGGCCGGGCTGAGAGACCCCCTTGCCCCTGTGCACCGGGCCTCTAGTACATAATAAAAGGCTAATATGCAAATCAACTGAGCTGCACAATGACCAGTTGCTATGATGCACACTGGCCACCAGGGGTCAGATGTTCAATGCAGAAGCTGCCCCCTGGTGGTCAGTGTACTCCCACAGGGGGAGCACCACTCAGCCAGAAGCTGGGCTCATGACTGGTGAATGCATCAGAGGTGGGAAGAGGCTCTCCCGCCTCTGCTACCGCACTAAGGAGCCCTCAGCGGATGTCTGACTGCTGGCGTAGGCCTGCTCCTGGACTGCCAGAGGGATATCTAACTGCCAGCATAGGCCCTATCTCCATGGGGCGCAAGCCTAAGCCAGCAGTCGGGCATCCCCCGAGGGGTCCTGAAGTGGAAGAGGACACAGGCCGAGCTGAGGGATGCTCCCCCCGCTCCCAACAAGTGTACAAATGTCATGCACTGGGCCTCTGGTAATGGATATGTTTATTACCTTGATTGTGGTGATGGTGTCATGTGCAAACTAATGAAATAGTGCATATTAAGTATGTACAGTCCTTTGTATATCAATTACACTTCAACAAAGATTTAATGAAAGAGAATGATTGGCAAGTAAGTAGAAATAAACAGAAAGGTTCACCCTTGATGATTAATTGGAAAGGAAGGAGAAAGATTAAATGAAGCTAGAGGAAAAGGCAGAGTCAAATATGTTTATAGTTGCTGACGCTTCTTCTCGTTAAAATTTTTACTTAACATTAAATTTATTGATAAACTGCAGTGAAGTGGCCAGTAGAAAGTAAGATGCTGAAAAAACAAGAAAAATAACAAGATCAAGGTCCATTCTCAAACCCCCTGAAGAGAATGATTTATTCATTAAATATTGACTGAGTATTTTTGTTTTTGTGTCTGTTGCTGTGTTATTTTTAATGTGAAAAGCAGACTAAATGGGAATGACTGCACGCTGACTCATTTTGCAAGAGAACTCCTGATCATATACTAAGCTAACTTACAGCCAACATGTGTAAAGGGAAAAAATACAGAAGAGACTACTTCAATATGGTAATTTGGTAAGGAGAGGCAGTCACCATAGTCGGAGACATAGAAAATATTACTTCCGCCGAACCGGTTTGGCTCAGTGGATAGAGCATCAGCCTGCGGACTGAATGGTCCCAGGTTCGATTCCAGTTAGGGGCGTGTACCTTGGTTGTGGGCACATCCCCACTGGGAGGCATGCAGGAGGCAGTTGATCGATCTCTCTCATTGATGTTTCTGGCTTTCTATCCCTCTCCCTTCTTCTCTGTAAAAAATCAATAAATATATTTTTTTAAAAAAACATTTTTAAAAAAATATTACTTCCACAAAATTCTTAAAATGGAGATATCAAATTTATCAAATTTATCAAATGTATATGAAATCTGAAATAAATTTGCTACTTAGAAAAAATTTCAAGTAAAATGTAATTGTACATTTTTCTAATATCATAATCTTTTGACAGAAAATTTTTAAAGCTTATGCTACATGTAACTTTCTAAAATCACTTTTCATGGTGGTAGGTTTATGAAAGTATTTTCAGAAAAATTAAATAAGTCTTTACAACCTGATTGTCAATCTCTACTTAGATTATTCTTTGTTGAACCACAAACTAAAATCTAATTAGAAAAGGCCATGCTTTAGCTATTAATTTTCTCAGAGATTAAAGAACATTTTCCTGTAGTGGTTTATGATATTACAAATGAATATTTTTCAGGTAGGGTATTTCTTGGCTTCTGAACAGCAGTGGCATTTTGGCCAACTTCATCTCAATCTCTCAACATCCTTGCCAATCATGTAACAGCTGAGGAATATGTCTCGCCACACAAATGCTTTAGTAGGAATTTTCACAATGCACATTCTAAACAAATGAACACATACATCAAATTTTTGAGAAAGTGAAATTATTTTTATAGTTCTGAGCACATTAGGGTTTCTCAATTTTGACATTATTGAAATTTTGCCCAGGATAATTCTTTGTTGTGGGAGACTGTCTGTTGTACTATAGGATGGTTAGCAGCATTACTGGCCTCTAGACATAGAATACAGTAGCATCCCCCCTGCCCATTATGACAACCAGCAATGTCTCAGAATATTTCCAAATGTCCTGTAGCTGGCAAAATCTTTCCCAGTTGAGGACTACTGAGTCAAAGATGGTCATTAATTTTCTAGGATAGATAATTCTAAAGATATGAAAAAGCTATTACAGTATCCTATCTAATAATAGAGAAACATGGTAATTAACCATAACTTCGCTACCTTTCCCATTGGCTAATCAGCGAGATATGCAAATTAACTGCCAACCAAGATGGCAGCCAGCAGCCAGGCAGCTGAAGTGAACAGGAGGCTTGATTGCTCCAGTGATGGAGGAAACCAAAGTTCTCTGCCTGCCACTGCCAGCCTCTGAGCTGAACTCTAAGAAACAATGTTGCAATTATAGAAGCTAAACAAACCCCAGAAACCTGCTTTCAGCCAGCCTGGCCTTAGAGTTGGAATTGCAACAGTGTTTCAATTATAGAAGCCAAACAAACCCAGATACCTGCTTTCAGCAGCCGAGGCCTAAGAGCTGGAGCCGAGCCTCAGCGCTAAAGCCGGCTCTCAGTTCCAGTGACAGCCATAGAAAGTAAATAAATCCCAGAATAAAAAAAAAAAAAGAAAAAAAGGAGAGGTTAGGGGCTTCAGTCAC
>NW_006291189.1:136060-138710 GCF_000327345.1 Myotis davidii | reverse complement strand
AACTGCAAGCCAGGCTGATGGCTGCCAGTACAGGTGGTGGTGGTGGGAGCCTTTCCTGCCTTCTCAGCAGCGCTAAGGATGTCCAACTGCAGCTTAGGCCTGCTCCCCGCTGGCAAGTGGACATCCCCTGAGGGTTGCCGGGCTACCAGAGGGATGTCTTATTGCCATCATAGGCCCAATGTCCCGGGGAGTGGGCCTAAGCCAGCAGGTGGTCATCCCCTGAAGGTCCCAGACTGCGAGAGGGCACAGGCCAGGCTGAGGGGCTCTCCTCCCCCTGAAGTGCACAAATTTTTCTGCACCAGGCCTCTATTATATTAGAAATGCACATAATTCGTATTTACCAAATAAAATGTATAGAATGTATAATTAATAAATACTTTTTGTGGGTAATGAATATACTTAATTTTACAGGAGAAAAAAAATCACTTAACTTCTATTCTGCAGTTGTTGAAAAAATTTATTAACTTCTCTTTAAATTGGAAATGTTTAATATAGAACACATTTACAAGATACTAGCTTAAGAGTCATACCTACTTACAGAACTCACATAAGATCTACTCAGTTATATAATCAATGTAGCTTAATTTCTATCTACAATAACAACATTATCCAATGATTCAGAAAAGCCCTGAGCATGGCTACCCTACATGACCTACAGATTTGAAAACTCAGATTCACACTACAATCAGCACATCATTTCTCCACCAATATCATCATAAATATGTAGTAAAGTCAACAAGCTAAGTAGCATTAAACAATGCATAGGCAGCATGCCACTGGGATCTAAAGGACCTAGGAAAGGGATAATAAATATGGATGCCTTATTACCCTAAGAATAATTAACTTATTACTAATTGTCAAAGGTCAGGAAGTACACACAGTCTTGCCAGATGAATAATGAAATCTGGCTACATATACCCAGCTACTCATTATGCTTTCTACCCAAAGAGGTCTAATTAGCCTAACAACATAAGGGTTTTCAAAGGGATGCTTTAAAGAAGAAAAGAGAACTGTCAGGACTCAGAACAGTGAAGATTGTGCAGCCTATAAAGGGACTTATAATCATCATTTTCTATGAGCTATTCCTGCCAGATAGTCAGTGTGGTTGACTAATAGTGCCCCTGCCAGATTTGCCTGCTGTATGAGAAACAGTGAAATATATAACATCAGATCAATTGAGCTTCGGGGGGCTGTCACACATACATAGGCAGCTGGGGAGCTGTGTGGACCTGTCACAATAAATGCTTCTAAAAAGGGTGTTACTAATATACACAAATGAATCCTATATAATAAAAGGATAATATGCAAATTGACTGAACTATGGAATGACCGGTCATTATGACGCACACTGACCACCAGGGGACAGATGTTCAATGCAGGAGCTGCCCCCTGTTGGTCAATGCACCCCCACAGGGGGAGCGCCACTCAGCCAGAAGCCAGATTTGGATTCACAGCTGGCAAGCACAGTGGTGGTGGTGGGAGCCTCTCTTGCCTCTGCAGCAGTGCTAAGGATGTCTGACTTATGGCTTAGACCCGCTCTCCACCTAAGCTGTCAATTGGACATCCCCCAAGGACTCCCGACTGCAAGAGGGCACAGGGGGCTGAGGGACCCCCTTCCCCCCCAATCCAATCCACGAATGCCATGCACTGGGCCTCTAGTTAACTATAAAGTCAGAGATTTAGCCTTGAACTTCTAATGAACTTAAAATGCTTTCCCAAGATACACTGAATTCAAAGCGCCAAATCTATATAATTCACAAGCCTAGGTCTCCAGTGTTTTTCCAATACAATAGTACTTGGCCTCTGGGATGGGTCCCCCCCAAAAAAGGGGGCCATTGCTAAGCCTTGGTGCATGTTGGACTCAGTGCTCATTATTTAATGTTGACCTCAGGGAACGGGGACACTTACATGTCCACTTCTTCCATGCCCCTCTGTTGTCCCTCTTCTGGGCTCTCATATATAACTGTGAGCACATTTTCTTATCACAAATGCTTTTAGTTAAATTTTTTAAATTATTGATTGATTTTGAGAGAGAGAGAGAGAGAGAGAAAGAGAGAGAATTTGTTCTCTTAAGCATTCATTGTTTGATTCTTGTATGTGCCCTGATCAGGGACTGAACCCACAACCTTGATGTGTCAGGATGATGATTTAACCAACTGAGCTACATGACCAGGGTCCTATCATAAATCTTAACACAAAAAATTATAATTGTTTATACATTAATTTGGTTGTGGGTTCTATGAGGGAAGAGGTGTCTTCTTTTTTGATACCTGTCATAGGGTCTGATACCTAGTAGGCTGTCTTAAAGTGATGGCTAAACTATCTAGTTGAACTATTCTTTTATGTCTGAATCCTCCAGCACATGCACAACTTTATATTTTTTGTTCATATTTGAGAGAGAGAAATATTGATATGTTCTTCCACTTATTTACTAGTATACATTCATTGGTTGCTTCTTATATGAACCAAAATCAGAGATCAAACCTGAGACTTTCTATTTTATATATTTCACTAGTGGCCCGGTGCACGAAATTCATGCATGGGTGTGTGGGGGTGTCCCTCAGCCCAACCTGCACCCTCTCCAATCTGGGACCCCTTGGGGGATGTCCAACTGCCTGTTTAGTCTTGATCCCTATGGGGCCTCCGACTG
>NW_006291189.1:132784-135414 GCF_000327345.1 Myotis davidii | reverse complement strand
TGAAATGGGAACACATGTTTGATCTTTATATTTCTGTGCTGCTTTTGTTGTTGATAATTCTGGTCCAGTTGAATAGCCAATTATGGTCAAGGAAGCATTCAGGATGGTCTGGGCATAGAAAGGTTGTCTAGCAATAGTAGCTGCTTGAATTAACATGATCCTTGAAGGAGTCACAGCTGCTTTTTCCACATCTCTGCCATTAATTACAGGAAAAAAATGTTAAGTGCTAAAAAATTGGTGAAACCCATTTTATAGGCATTCATTTTGAAAGAGCATTGTGATCATAATGGCAGCGAATCCAGGTGGCCTTGGGGAACAGTGACTCAGCTCTATATATTCAGCTTCCCTGAACCTTTTTGAGTATCAAAGGTTAGTTTGTAGGATTCTGCTGTCTTTTCTCTTTTATTAAATAGGATAGATAGATAGATAGATAGATAGATAGATAGATAGATCGATAGATAGATAGATTTCAGAGAGGAAGGGAGAGGGGGAGAGAGAAACATCAATGATAGAGAATCAGTGATTGGCTGCCTCCTGCATACCCCCTACTGGGATAGAGCCCTCAACCTGAACATGTGTCCTTGACCAGAATTGAATTTGAGGCCCTGTAGTCTGAAGGCTGACACTCTATACACTGGGCCAAACCAGCCAGGGCACCACCAGTGACTTTTAAAATGTTGTATTGCTTCTAGAAGAAACCCTGTGTCACCTTCCCCATCTAGCTGCCTGCCCCAAGCAGCCATCTGCACACTGCTGTTTCAGACATTTCATGGGAATGGGACCATACACAATGGGCGTTTTGGGACCGGCTGCCTCAGTTGAGTGTATACCTCGGAGTGGTGGGTTGCAGTGTCTTATGTGACTGATATTAATCATTTGAGGATTGACCACACCATTTCTATTCTGACAGCAGTGTGTGAGGGCTCATATTTGTCCACATCCTTGCCAACACTTGCTATCATGTAACTTTTGGTTCTAGCCTCCAAGGTGACTTTGGGGTCCCGCCAAAGCATTGCTCTCTAGAGCAATGATCTATGCTTTTCAATTCAGTTTTAAAAGTGGAAGTTGTTTAAATGTCTGCACAAACATTGCTATTGGTAAATTCTCGCTGCTCAGGATCCTCTGTGACACAGCTTGCAGGGGCTAAGTCTTCCCCAGGCCAACCTCACCCCTCTGCTGCCTGGTCCTGTCTGGTACTGGGGAGGGCCTTGGGGAAGGCGCTGAGGGCACCAGCCAACCTTCTGCAGGTCTGGCCACAGGCTGCATTGGGCTTTGGGAGCCGAGGGAGGAAGAGCGAGGTTCAGGAGCAGCTTTGGGGCTGTGCCTGTCACAGTGATTGTGCTGTTCCCCACAGGCCGAGGTGAGTGGTGCAAGTGAGGGGGGAGCGCCTTCTCTGAATGAAGCCGTCAGAGTCGAGGAGCTCCTGGGTTCCTGACTGCAGGCTCCACTGCACCCATTGTTCTGGCTTCTATGTCTCAGAAGGCAAAGGTTTGATCAGCAAAACTGAAAACTTTAAAGAGGTGACATGGGCTCCACCTCAGAATAGCTCAGACACAGTTCATGGTCCCATGTGGGACTGCAGACACCAGTGTGTGTAGGCAGCGGCCACGTGGGCCCGGCATGGGTCTCTGGCAGGGCCTGAGTGCAGGGAGGAGCCGGAACTTCGTTGGGAGAGAAAGTCCAGGGGGCTGAAGGCTCCTTCTTCAAACACTGATCGCTGGCCACAGTCTGGCCCCCAACTCCCATCTACGGGGTCCTCCTCATGGAGTAAAGGGCGTCAGGTGAGGCCTCTTCCTGGTCATCCCCACAGACCCGTTGGCTCCCCTGAGTCTGTGGGGGCAGATTGTGGGGCTCCCTGCTGGGCAGCACAGCCATAGCTTCAGCCCTGAGGCCAGGATCTGGGCTCAGAGATGGGGTTCCCAGTGCCACAACCCTCTGATCTGTAGCCCGCCTGATCTGCAGCCCTCCTAACCACAGTCCCCCCCATCTGCAGCCCCCCTGGTCCATAGTGCCCTCTGATCTTGAATGCGTCATTATTCCAGGCCTGAGGGTGTGCTGGCACTGGTGGGCTAGCGGAGCTGGGAGCCTGCGGCTGCTCAGATCCCTGCTGTTCAGTCATTGCGTTATGGTGTCAGGACTAATTTGCTTATTTCTCCATTACATATATAGTGCCTCCTGCATCCGCTGCCACCCACCCTGTGTTCCCTATTTTTCATCTGGTGATCAGAGCCTGCTGGCCAGGGGGAGGAACCAAGAGGTTGGCTGTTACCACCTGCTCACCAGCCCCGCCCCCACCCCCGCTGCAAGTCGCCCTCTGTGTGTGGTGCGACTGGTGAAGAGGGAGCCATGGCCTAGCGGTGCCTGCGTTCCCCACCACTTACCCCTGGCTCCCCGTTCACCATCGGACAATGGGAGCCTGCCAGCCAAGAAAAGGGACTGAGAGGTGGTCAGTGCGCCTCATAGAGACTGGTTGAGCAGTTGTTCTGGTTATTCTGCCATTAGGGTCAATTTGCATATTAGCCTTTAATTATATAGGACTAGAGGCCCGGTACACAAAAATTTGTGCACGTGGGTTCCCTTGGCCTGGCCCGCAGTAACAGGCCAAAACCGGCTCTCTGACATCCCCCAAG
>NW_006291189.1:125735-132756 GCF_000327345.1 Myotis davidii | reverse complement strand
CGCTGCTGAGGAGGCAGGAGAGGCTCCCGCCATTACCGCTGTACTGGCAGCAGGCAGCCTGGATTGTGACTGAGCAGAGCTCCCCCTGTGGGAGCTCACTGACCACCAAGGGGAAGCTCTTGCCTTGAGCGTTTGCCCCTTGGTGGTTGGTGTGTGTCATAGTAACAAGTCATTCCCAGCCTTTCTACTGTTCAGATCAGTTTGCATATTACCCTTTTATTATGTAGGATACAGGCCTGGTGCATGGGTGAGGGCCTGCTGGTTTGCCCTGAAGTGTGTCCTGGATCAGAGTGGGGTCTCACTGGGGTGCCTGGACAGCCTGGTTGAGGGGATGAGGGCCATTTTTGGGCTAACCATACCACCTTCAGGGTGGGGGTCCCCACTGGAGTGCCTGGCCAGCCTGGGTGAGGGGTTGATGGCTCTTTGCAGGCTGGCCTTGGCCCCCAGCCACCCAAGCTCCCAGTGGAAGCTGGCTGGAAGCAGGTATCTGGGATTTATTTATCTTCTATAATTGAAACTTTGTTGCCTTCAGCGGAGGCTACAGCTGGCCAGGGCTGGTGGGAAGCTTGGCTTCCTCCATCGCTGGAGCAGTCAAGCCTCCTGCTTGCTCCAGCTCCATAGCTGCCGCCCGCCATCTTGGTTGGGTTAATTTGCATATAGTCGGTCTGATTGACTGGTGGGCATGGCTTGGGGTGTAGCAGAGGTGTGGTCAATTTGCATGTTTCTCTTTTATTAGATTAGATTTTATATTTCCGTTCACAGACTCAGGGCAACAAGAAAGGTAATGTCTATTATTAATTTTTTTAGTTAAATTTATTAGGGGTGATATATATATATATATCCCTAATATGCAAATATACTGAACTGCAGCACAGCTGAACAACCGAACAACCAGTCACTATGATGTGCGTTGACCACTCGGGGCAAGTGCGGAACATGTCGGGCTTTGGCTGCAGTGGGATGGTGGAGCAGATGAGCAGGGTTGCCAGACCAAGGCAGGACATGTTGCTGTCATCAGGGCTAGACTCTGTTGGTTACTGAAAATTATTTGCTCCCCTATGCTGCAGTCCCGCCTGATGCTTGCACCTGCTGCTGGTGCCAGCCCCGCTCACACCTGCTGCTGGTGCCAGCCCCGCTCACACCTGCTGCTGGTGCCAGCCCCGCTCACACCTGCTGCTGGTGCCAGCCCCGCTCACACCTGCTGCTGGTGCCAGCCCCGCTCACACCTGCTGCTGGTGCCAGCCCCGCTCACACCTGCTGCTGGTGCCAGCCCCGCTCACACCTGCCGCTGGTGCCCAGTGCCGGCCCCAATTGCCCCTCAGTGTTTCTCCACCTCCCCCTGCTCCTAAGGGGTGATCAGGGCTGGCAGTCACCTCTCACACCCACTGCTGGTGGCAGCCACTGCTTGCACCCAATCTCTCAGCACCATCAGAGGTTGCAAGCAGTGGCTGCCAGCCCTGATCACCCCCGAGGGCTTCTCCACATCCCCCTGCTCCTAAGGGGCTATCGGGGTAGCAGCCACTGCTTACACTTGCTGACAGCATTGGCCTCGCTCACAACTGCTGTTGGCGCCAGCCCCAATCTCTCCACACCATCAGTGCATGGGAGCGGTGGTGGCAGGAGTGGGGCTGCCAGCAGACAGGGGACCAGGGGCCACAGTGGGAGGGAATGGGCAGTGGTGCAGATGATGGGCTGAGACCCGCCCCTGTGCCCACCGCAGCCTCACGGACCATAGTTTCTTTCTAGGTGTATGAATTCGTGCACAGGGCCCCTAGTTGGATAATAAAAATATATAGGTTTCAGGTGTAGAATTTTAATATATTATCTGTATATTATTTTGTGTCCAATACCTCAAGTCAATTCTTCCATAATAATTTATTCCCCCTTTACCTTCTTCTACCTATCCCACCTCTTTTTACCTCTGGTAATCAACATACAGTTGACTGTGTCTATGAGTGTTTTGGTTTGTTTGCTTAATCCTTACACATTTTTTCACCCAGTCACTCCCCCCCACCTCCTCTCCTCTGACAGCTGTCAGTCTGTTCTCTATCTATCCATCTGTTTCTATTTTATTTGTCACATTTTTGTTGTTGACACTATTTAAAACATCCCCCATTTTCCCTCCCTTTGACCAACTCTGCCTAGGCACTCCCTCCCCTAGCCTTCACCACACTGTTGTCTCTGCCCACGGGTCATCATACATGTTCTTTGGCTAACCTCTTCACCTTCTTTTATCCAGTTACCCTCCACCCTCCCCTCTGACATCTGTTGGCCAGTTCCATATATCCATGCCCATGGTTCTATTTTGTTCCTTAGTTTATTATGTTCATTAGATTCCATATATTAGTGAGATCATTTATTTTGTTCATTCAATTTCACATATGAGTAAAATCATATGGTAATAGTCGTTCTCAGAATGGCTCATATCACTTAGCATAATGTTCTCCAGGCCCATCCATGCTGCTGTAAAGGGTAAGATTTACTTCCTTTTTATAGACAGAGTAGTGCTCCATTGTGTAAATGCACCACAGCTTTTTTATCCACTCATCTACTGATGGGCACTTGGGCTGCTTTCAAATTTTGGCTATTGTAAATAATGCTGTAATTAACCTAGGGGTACATATATTGTTTTAAATTAGTGTTTCAGGATTCTTCTAATATATTCCCAGAAGTGGAATCACTGGGTCATAAGGCAGTTCCATTTTCATTAATAAATAGGTTGGCAAGGTAAAGGAGAAGGAAATTGATATTATGAAGAGCTCATTCTGTGCCAGGCCCTGTGCTCACTACTTTACATGGATACATTTAATTCTTACTTTAAAAACACTATCAGGTAGTTACTCTGGCTATCTCCATTATACAGAGATTTTAAAAAGTTTCAGAAAGACTTAACAATTATTCCAGATTACAGCATTTAAAAGTGGCAAAGCAAAAGCTTATTATTAGACTATACTCCAGAGCTGATACCATTCTATCCTACACAGGGATCTCTGAAATATATATATTTTCTCCAAGTTTATTGATATATATTTGACATAACATTGTATAAGTTAAGGTACATAGCATATTAATTTAATATACTTATATATCAAAATGTTTATTACCATAGCATTAGCTAACACCTTCATCACCTCACATAATTACTATTTCTCTTTTGTGGTTAGAAGATTTAAAATCTATTCTCTTAGCAACTTTCAAGTGTATAATACAGTATTGTTAACTATAATCACATTGCTGTATATTGGATCCCCAGAACTTATTTGTCTTATAACTGGAAATTTGTAACCTTAGACAAACATCTCCTAATTTGCACCACTAAAAAGCCCCTGGTAGCCAACACTGTACTCTCTGTTTTATGAGTTGGGCAATTTTAGATTCCACATGTCACTTAGCATAATCCCACCAGATTCATCCATGTTGTCATAAATGGAAGGATTTCCTTATTTCTCATGTCTAATTAATATTACTTTATATATCTATATTTATATTACAATGTATTCATTCATTAGTCAAAGAACACAGGTTATTTCCATAGCTTGGCTATTATGAACAATGAATATGGGACTACAGACACCTCTTTGAGATTCTGTCTTCATTTCCTTTGGATATATATTCAAATCTTGAATTGCTGGATCATATTGTGGCACTCTTTCTATTTTTAATTTTGTGAGAAACCTCCATAGTGTTTTCCATAGTGGCTGTACCAAGTTAAAGTCCTACCAACAGTGCACAAAGTTTCTTTTACCCTTAAGTATTTTCTTTTATAGAGATGTTTGCTTTATTCTAATGGAATGTCAAGCATGGAGGTTTGCCTTTCAAGAGGCAAACTGTATAACTTGCTTTTTTCTGAAAAATATTAAATAATGAATAATAGTAAATAAGTCTTCCAAGAAAACAAGCAGAAATAGTGCAGGCTTGAGGAACGCATGCCATAACTGACCAAAACAACAGAAATAATTTATCAGTGCTTAAACTTGGACAAAACTTGATCTCATTCAATACACTTCCAGAAGTATAATTTAGATACAAAATCAGTTGGCCCAGGTTGAAAGAAAACTCAATAAATCAATATATGACCCCTACCACTACCTTCATTCAGATCTCACAGTTTGCAGAGGCAAGAAAATTAATTTGAGAAGACCTGTAAAAAGGTAGAGTGTGCTGTGTGGAGCTCATTTCTCCACTGCAAATAATCATCCCTGCAAAGTTAAATGCTGAAAGAGATGCAAACTATACAATCCATGTTATTGCCTATCTACCTACCTACCTACCTACTCATCTATAATACAGTTCCTCTTACTTCTAGCCAGGCAGAACATCAGAGAGAAATAGAAGTAATTTCCTGAGAACTAGAGCCACAAATAGTTTTCTAGATAGGTAAAGCAATAGCTTTACATAAAGCAAAAACCCAATCAACCTTGCACCTTTTGCATGAAAATGGATTCCTTACTTTAAAAGAGAAAGCTATAAAACAGAGAGAGAACTTTCCACCAAGATATAAGTGTATCAACATGAAACAGCTTACTACATTACAAGGATGCCAATAAACTCAGAGAAACTAGTAACTAAGAAAATAAAAACTGCAACTGCACATAGCCCTAGACACCTCTCACTGTCCTCAACACCACCCTCTTTCCACACAAAGGAGATGAATGACTGAATAAAGAATAAAAACAGTAAACCCAAAGTTGTTCAGAGCATGTTCCAAGACACTGGTCCCTAAATGTAGAGCCACAGACAACTTTTAGAATGTGGGCTAAAATATTAGATCCAGATGCTCCTACTGATTGACTCAGTAGGTCTAGAATGGGGATTGACACTGTATTTGCACATCAATGTTTGAGAACCACTCTTCCAAGTGGAGAGAAGGGGTGAAGCCCGCACTTGCCATGTTAACCAGCACAGATATCAAGGATAATGTATTCACACTATTTGAGATGGGAATAAATAGCCCTGATTCAAAATATATAAGAAAAAGGCAAGTAACAAGAACATAGGACCTATGTGTAAAATGCTCTAAAATAGAGAGGGGGAGAGAACAGGAATACAGCAAGCAAAGGCAGATAAATGGCTTTCCCACCCAGCTTCTATAACAGTAGCTGAAGAGATAAGGAGATTATAGATGATAAGTAGCAAGTGGATAAAATAAAGCTATAACTAAAATCAATCAGAAGCAATAAGAAACGATATTAAGCCTGTAAAATATTTGAGTCAGTAACCTTAAGTATCAGCTTGAGAAATAACACAGGGAATAAAGGACCAGCAGATGAACATCATATATAGCATGATATTAAAAAACAACAAACACTACTAAACTTGGTTTAGAATAAGCTTATTAACTGTGGAAATAGACCCCTCTTCCTCAAGTGGCCTAAAATATTACTCTGTCCTTGGCTGGACAGAGTTCAATAATCTTTTCACTTTAGCATATGAGAATTTTGGCCTTTAGGATCAAACAAAATATACTTTGAATGTAGCTTTAACAAGAAATAGTTATGTGGCCCTAGCCCAATGATTGATTCCTCTCAATCTCAGATTTTTCATTTGCAAATTAAGAATGAGAAGTGTGCCTGTCTCACAAGGTTATTGTGATGGTTAAATGAGATGATGCATACAAATTCTCACACAATTATAAAGAAAAATCTGAATAGGCAGCAGCTGTGGCTATTAATATTCCATAGAGGAGAATTCAAAGAAACTCTTTCACATCAAAAAGTAATACTTGAAAATTTTAAATTGAATGTGCTATTTTAAATGTTTAAAACTTAAACCTAGCAGAATAAAAAATAGTTGACACATCCAATATTGTTTGGAAGGGAATGAAATGTAACAAAAAGAGCTAAATAAAATCAGGAAAGTGTGAAGAGAGATGATGGGTAAGGACAAATATGTAAGTCAAATCAAACCCATTCTCTGTTAATGAGAAAGGCTCATAGGCAAGTTAATAATAATAAGCATTAATATTCTATTTATACAGCTAAACACAAACTTCTAATGGGAAGTGACTCAAAAGGGTAAAAGTGAAAACCTTTGGCAAAAATATAAGTACAAATGGGAACAGATAATTATTAGTTTATTTTTTAACATCTCCTCATTGTTGAAAGTATTACAGATGCCCTCCTTTTCCTTCCATTGACCCCTTCTAGCTCACACCCACTTCCTTCCCCAGGACTTCACCGCACTACAGTCTGTGTCTATGGTTATGCATATATGCATACAAGTTCTTTGCTTAATCTCTTCTCACCCACCCCCACCTTCCCTATGAGATTCACAGTCTGTTCCATGTTCTTATGTCTATGCATCTATTTTATTCATTGGTTTATTTTGTTTATTAGATTCCACATATGAGTGAGATTATGTGATACTTGTCTCTTACTGGCTTTTTTTGCTTAGCATAATACTCCCCAGTTTCCTCCATGCTGTCTCAAAGGGTAAGATATCCCTTTTTACTGTTGCATAGTATTCCATGATGTAAATTTACCACAGCTTTATTATCCACTCATCTACTGATGGGCACTTGGGCTGGTTCCAGATCTTAGCTATTGTAAATTGAACTGCTATGAATATAGGTATGTATATATTATTTCTGATTGGTGTCTCAGGTTTCTTAGAATATATTACCAGAAGTAGGATTTCAGGGTTAAATGGCATTTCTATTTTTAATTTTTTGAGGAAATTCCATACTGTTTTCCATAGTGACTGCACCAGTCTGTATTCCGACCAGCAATGTACTAGGGTTCCCTTTTTTCCACATCCTTGCCAGCACCATGCAGTGGGCTCTCTTTTCATTTTGTTGATAGATTTTTTTTGCTGTGCAGTTCTTTATTTTGACGTAGTTCTGTTTGTTTCTTTTCTCCTTAGTTTCCTTTCGCCTCAAAGATGTATTTGCAAACATATTGCTATGTTCCTTGCCAGCACCTGTCATTTGTTGATTTGTTCACTGTAGCCATCCTGAGGTGTGAGGTGATACTTCATTGTGGTTTTCATTTTCATCTCTCTGGTGATTAGTATCTTTGAGCAT
>NW_006291189.1:123599-125649 GCF_000327345.1 Myotis davidii | reverse complement strand
TTATGACTTACAGTTAAGTCTTTTATACATTTTGGGTTTATTCTTATGTATGGTGTAAGTTGGTGGTCTAGTTTCATTGTTTTGCATGTATCTGTCCAGTTTTCCCAACACCACTTATTGAAGAGGCTGTTTTGACTCCACTGTATGCTTTTGCCTCCTTTGTCAAATATTAATGGGGTGTAATGGCTTGGGTCGATTTCTGGGTTCTCTGTTCTGTTCCATTGATCTATCCACCTGTTCTTGTGCCAGTACCAGGCAGTTTTGATTACGTTGGCTTTGTAGTATAGCTTAATATCTGGTATTGTGATCTCTCCTCCTCGAGTGGCCCAAAATATTATTTTGCCCTTAACTGAACAGAGATCCTTGTATGGAGACCAGTGGGATCTGCTGGAAACCTGGAGTTTCTATCAGCTTTCCCATGCAGGGTAAGTATCAGCCTGGTTCCCAGGACAGTGGGATGGAAGGCCCTTCCCTAATCCAGTCACTGACTCTCCTGAGACTGCTTATGTTTCTTCTGAAAAAATCAAAATGCAGGGTGTGGCATTCAGGGCTCCTGAGGGTGAAACAGGCTGCATTGCATATGGCATTTTTTCCTATCCTATGGCTACTGGCTACTGGAAGGGGATAGGTCCTCTCAGGAAAAATGACCATGTTGGTTTGGGGGCCTACAACCAAATACTTCTGGCTACTGCTTTTCCACGTCTCCCTGCAATATTTCCCACCCTAGCCTTTCCTCAGGTACCTCTAGTCAATATCTCCCTCCCTGTACCAACTTCTCAGGTAAGTATCTGCAAATGTAAACTCCTGTGCTCTGGGTTTAAAAACACAAAACAAAAAACAAAACAAAACAAAACAAAACGCGAACCTGTGGCTTTCTCTCCTACTGGTTCCAGTCTACCAGCTCCAGACTCCACTGTGGCCAGAAGCCCTGCTGCTTTTCATAGGTGGATGCTAGGTGGGCTGCTGATCTTGTCTCTGGTGCTCTGTTCTGTGGAGCTCAAGCTGAGCTCCAGGCCTCTAAGTATATTCTTAGGGAATATACTCTCCTGTAGCCAGTAGCTCCCTCTTTATTCTCAGCCTGCCGTCCCTGGAAGCTGTGTCAACCCCTCTTGTAACATTGCCCTTTCTACCAGTGTCCAGGTACTCGTACTCCTTCCTTGATATAAGTCTCCTCAGCTGAACCTCACTTGCTAATTCCAGATGAATGTTCTCCAATTTAGTTGTATATCCAGTCTGGCCCTGGGATGAGGTGCATGACAGGCCTGTCTTTTCAGCTGCCACTTTTTCTCCTTGAGAAAATCCTGAAAGCAATAATAGAGAAGCAACTTGTCACATACAGGGGATCCTCAATAAGTTTGTCAGCAGATTTCTCATAAGAAACTTTGGAGACCAAAGGCAATAAAGTAATGTATTCAAAGTGCTAAAAGGAAAAACAAAAACTACCAAGAATTCTGTAGTTGGTAAATTGTTCAAGAGTAAGAGAAATATTAAAGCTTTCCCAGATAAACAAAAACTGAAGAAATTCATTGGCACTAGACCTGCCCTAGAAATGACCAAGAGAGTCCTGCATGGTGAAATAAAAGAATACCAGACAGAAACTCAAAGCCATATGAATAAATAAAGAATTCAATAACAGTAAACAAATGGGTACATATAAAAGCTAATATTATTATAACAATTATTAATAATTGCCCTTTTGGTTTTCTATATGATTTAAGAGATTAATATCAATATTTTTAAATTACTAGTCTGAGAGTATTAATGTAACTTTGGTTTGTAACTTGACATTTTGTTTTTTGCATAATTTAAAAATCTAATGCATTTAAAATAATTATGAGTTTGTGTATAAAGATGTAATTTTGTGACAACTAAAAGGTATGGGGGCAAAACTGTAAAGGAACAGAAATTTTGTATGTTATTTAGGTTAAAGTAGTACAAATTTATATATGAACTATAACTTTAGGATATTAAATGTAATTCCCATTGTAATCACAAAGAAAATTAGCTATAGAATATACACAAAAGCAAATGAGAAAATAATTTAAATGTT
>NW_006291189.1:122345-123544 GCF_000327345.1 Myotis davidii | reverse complement strand
CCCTACCCTACAAAAAAATAAAGCAAATACAGGGAATAAGGGACAAAGAAAATAGCTAGAGAATATACACAAAAGAAATGAGGAAGACATTTAAATATTTTACTCTAAAAAAGTCAACTAAAAACAGTAAATGAGGGACAAAAAAAGCAATAAGATATATGAAAAAATGGCAAAATGATAGAAGCTCCATGTTATCAGTAATTACTTTATTTTTTTATTTTTTATTTATTTTTTTGTCTAAAATTTTACATATGTCTCCTTTTTCTCCACTCGACCACTCCCCCATCCCTTCCTAGCCTGGGCAAGCCCCCATCGCCCCAGTGTCTGTATCAGTAATTACTTTCAATGTAAATGGGTTGAAGTCTCCAATCAAAAGACAGAGATTGTCAAAATGGATAATGCACGATCCAACTATATGCTGTCATGAAACCACATACTTTAGATCCAAATTCACAAATAGATGGAAGTAAAAGGACAGAAAAATATTCTATACAGATAATAACTAAAAGAGAGCAGGTGTGGATATATTAATATCAAACAAAATAGACTTCAACTTTTAAAAGTTTATAAAACCCAAAGGGGAACATTATTTATTAATAATAGGTTCAATACAGCAAGAAGATATAACAGTTATACACATTTATACATCTTTACATGATAAAGGAAAACATGTGAAGCAAAAACTGATAGGCCCTGGCTGGGTAGCTCAGTTGGTTAGAATGTCATCTTGATATGCCAAGGTTGTTGGTTTGATCTCCAGTTAGGCCATATATAAGAATCAACCAAGAAAGCAAGATGGCGGCATAGGTAAACACCTGAAATTCCTGCCTCGCACAACCACTTCATAACTACAACTAAAAGACAAAACGGACATCATCCAGAACCACAGGAAGGCTGGCTGAGTGGAAATTCTACAATTATAAGGAAAGAGAAAAGCACACTGAGACTCAGAGGAGGTGCGGAAATAAAGTGCAGAGGTATGGAGGCACAAACGGAAAGGACTGGCAACTAAGGATGCGGTTGTCTTTTTCAATCAGGAGGGAGACACAAGCTCCCGACTGCTCTGAACTCTAGTTCCAGGCAAGTCTCTGGGGACACAGACTCATACTGGGAAAAACTGGACTGTCTGGCATCATGCAGAACTCGAGGGCAGCGTTCTCTCAGAGGTGCTTGCAGCAATTACCATGGGACACTGAGAT
>NW_006291189.1:120289-120930 GCF_000327345.1 Myotis davidii | reverse complement strand
AGCTAAAACTCAAGTGAATAAAAAATCTGAAGAACAGAGTAAACTGGTGAATATAATCGAATCAGGGGCATAAGAAAGGGAGTGGACTGACAATTCTCAGGGGGAAAGGGGTGTGGGGTGTGCAGTAAGAGACTGGACAAAAATCATATACCTATGTATGAGGACAGTGGATAGGGTGAGGGCAGAGGGTGGGGCGGGAACTGGGTGGAGGGGAGCTATGGGAGGAAAAAAGAGGACCAACTGTAGTAATCTGAACAATAAGATTTAATAAAAAAAGAAGCAACCAATGAATGCATAAATAAGTGGAACAACAAATCAATATTTCTCTGTCTCTCTTTCCAATCATGTAATATTGAAAGATATAGGTATAGTTGAATAATTGATATACAGTATGATATTTTCACATAAAATTAGACACATGAAGATTGTAATGATGTGAAAAAGATTTTATAATATGTATTTGAAAAAGTATAAAACTATATATATATATATGAAGTCAAAAGATACGTGTAATGTGTATGTGTATGTGTATGTCTGAGTCAGATGTGCATAAAAAAAAGAAAAGCCTGGAAGTAAGTTTAAAAAGCATTTAATGTGATGGTTATTTTTATAGTAGGCTTGTAAGTGATTTTTATATTTCA
>NW_006291189.1:112979-120076 GCF_000327345.1 Myotis davidii | reverse complement strand
AGCATAATGCTCTCCAGTTCCATCCATGCCGTTGCAAATGGTAAGAGTTCCTTCTTTTTTACAGCAGCATAGTAATTTACAACTCATTTACAAAGTACATATATTATTTATCCTAAAAAGTATTTATACATGCAACAATAGGAATGAATGTAAAAAAAAACCTTTATGCTAAATTAAAAGAGCCAGATACAAAAGACTGTATATCGTGTGATTCCATTCATACAATATTTTGAAAATGGTGAACATATAGGAACATAGACTGATCAGTGACTGCCAGGGACTATATATAGAAAGAGAGGATTGACAACAAAGAGGCATGAGGGCACATTTTGTTGTGATGGTAATGTTCTAAAAGTGGGTTGCAGGATTCTTAAAATCCATAGAACTGTACACCTGAAGAGGTGAATTTACTGGATAAAATTATCTAAATAAATTTGACTTTAAAATTGTTTTGCTTTGTTTTAATGGCCCCAAAGTAGTAGCATGCTTAAACACCAAAATAATATAATATCTCACCCTCTGGAGCTATCAGTGCTTATTGTTTACTGGTAGTTTGAAAAGCACCCAAAGGATGAAATCCTAATAAAGAAAACTAGAAAATGGGTATGTCCTCAATTTACTATACAGCAATCCAAAGCACTACATAAAAGGTAAACTGCTCATATGTTTCTAATATGATTTTTCAATTAAGGAAAGGGTTGAGGAAGAGATAATGACCATACTACATAGCAAATTAAAACTCCAACCTAGTGCTAGCATTCATTATCTAGTTTCTTATTTAGTACTTAGAAGTCCAGTGCACATGCACCAGTGGGGGCACTCTAGCTGGCCTGAGGGAATCGGGCCAAAACCGGCAGTCTGACATCCCCTGAAGGGTCCTGGATTGTGAGAGAGTGCAGGCTAGACTAAGGGACCCAAAAGGTACATGATTGGGGCCAGGGAGGGATAATGGGAAGACTTCAGGGGGTGTCTGGCCCATCTCACCCAGTCCTGATCAGCCGGACCCCAGCAGCAAGCTAACCTACTGGTCAGATTGTCTGCCCTCTGGTGGTCAGTGTGCATCATAGGGACTGGTCGAATGGTCAAACTGTCAGACACTTAGCATATTAGGATTTTCTTATATTGGAGTGCTTTCCCAAGAAAGCAGAAATATTGCATGCATTCTTAGTGTCTCACATTTCATTGATGATGATTTTCATATTTAGACCTAATATTTATATATAGTACTGATTTTTTTGAATCACAGAACTGGATTTTAATGTCTGGTTGAGAATACAAAGTTTTAAAAGAGTGTTTAAAGAAGCCAGAGACTTTTTTCAAGTCTAGATGAATGCATCCATTTGTATTCCCCTGTGCACAATTCACTGAATTTCATTTAGAAAATGTCAAGGATAAATACTCTTCAAATGCTACCATTAAACAGACGATAACCATAGTAACAGTGTATGGTTGATTTTACCTATATTTCTGAATTTCTGTCTTAAAAATAAAATGGTATTCAAAATGAGGTTGCAAGTGGGAAACACTTATATGCCTTTTATACACTGTTCATATAGAAATATTAAAACAAAGATACAATATACCTCCTAATGCATTACCTTTAGTGGTGCCTATTATCAAAAAAGCTTTTACAATAGCCTTTTTATTGCAGCATGATTGCAGCATGTTCTAACTCGAAATCAACTATCCCTACTTGAGAATGCAGAAACAGAAAGCTTTGTCCTAAACTCACAAAACATTAGCTAGGCACCTTTTATAAGTACATACCAAAAAAAGAGAGGGAGAGACAAGATAGAATAAAATGTGCCCTAGGGCCCTAGCCAATTTTGCTCAGTGGATAGTGTCGGCCTTCAGACCAAAGGGCACTGGGTTCCATTCTGGTCAAGGACATGTACCTTGGTTGCAGGCTCCTCCCCGGGCTTTGGCCCTGGTCGGGCTCTTGCAGGACGCAGCCAATCGATCTGTTTCTCTCATGTCGATATTTCTCTCTGTCTTTCCCTCCCTCTAAAAATTAATGGAAAAATATCCTTGGGTGGTGATTAACAAAAATAAAAATAAATAAAAAAATAAAATGTGCCCTAGGTCTAACCACATGATATTAAAATGGGAAGAAAGCATATAGAATATTGAATTTTACATAGTTGTGTGTGTGTTTTTAAAGATAGGGAAAGGGCCACTACCTATGACTGAGCCTATAGGCAAATGGTTACCTTATTTAAAAAAAAGTGACATAAAGAGAGTAATGATCAAGTAATGTACTCTTGATGATCACCTCACATTTTAGAGTATGTTAATGATACAAAATAGAAAACTAAGAAAGAGCTCATAAAAATGAAGGGGCCCTGAGATCAAAACAATTAGGAAATTGAAGATGATGTGGTGAATCCTTATCAAAAAAGCTGCTGCTTAGAAGTCCTACAAAACAGCTGACTACATTAATTAATATTTTAATGGTTACTGAAAACCCTTCTCAATATTCAGCTGAAATGATTTATGCATGTGGGCAGTATTATAATTGAGGTGAAGTGTGTTTTCTTTCTCCTCTCTAATCCCAATATGAAGCTAAAACATTGCCAGAGGTGAATCTGAGAATTCAAACTACAAGACTTGAATTTGCAAAGCTTTCAAAATCCCTGACAAATATATAGGCTCTGTGAAAATATCTTATCAAATCAGATGAGATGTACAACACATGGAAGGGAATGCAAGAACTGGCAGTACCAATCAAGGCAGGCCAATAGTTCTCAGATTCAAACACTTTGTCATTCTAAGAAAGAAAAGAAAAGGTCTTAGACTAAACTGAATCCACCTGGCTGGGAATTTTTATTCTGTAGACTCACTTTCTTAAAAAGTAAACAATCTACCCATGAATGTTTGCATGTTTTTTTAACTTAAATATTTTACTCCGTTAAATTATTTTAAAGAGTAATACATTTCTACCAGGAAAGGTTTGCCTTTCTTTTTCTTTTCTTTTCTTTTTTCTTTTCTTTTCTTTTCTTTTCTTTTCTTTGCTTTTCTTTCCTTTTCTTTTCTTTTCTTTTCTTTTCTTTTCTTTTCTTTTCTTCTTTTCTTTTCTTTTCTTTCCTTCTCTTCTCTTTTATAAAGGATTTTATTTTATTTTATTTTATTTATTTTTGTTGTTAATCCTCACCTGCAGCTATATTTTCTATTGAATTTTAGAGAGAGTGGAACTGAGGGGGAGAAAAAGAAAGAGAGAAACATCGATATGAGAGAGACATATTGACTGGTTGCCTCCCACATGCGCCCTAGGCATCGAGCCTGCAACTGGGGTATGTCCCTTGACCAGAATTGAACCCAGGACTCTTCAGTCTGCAGACTGATGCTCTCTCCACTGAGCAAAACCGGCCAGGGTTATTTTCTTTTATTTTTCCCATCGGCATTTTTTGCCCCCATATCCTTTTCCACCTCCACCCCCCACACACAATCACCACACTGTTGTCTGTATCCATTCATTCTCTTTTTTTTCTTTTTTGCTCAGTCCCTCCACAGCTCCCCACATCCCCCACATCAGATCTGTCTGTCTGTTCTCTATGAATCTGTCTTTATTTTGTTTGTTAGTACAGATAGTGTGTAAGTATATGGTGCTTGTCTTTCTCTGATTGGCTTACTTCACTTAGCATAATGTCCTCCAGGTCCACCCAGTCTGTCAGAAAGGATAAAATTTTATTCCTGTTCACAGTTCAGTAGTATTCCATTGTGTAAATCTATCATAGCTGCTTTTATTCACTCACTTTTTTATGTAAAACTAGAGGATTTGTGCACTGGTGGGGTCCCTTGGCCGGGCCTGTGCCCTCTCGCAATCCAGGACCCTTCGGGGGATGTCAGACTGCTGGTTTTGGCCCTATCTCTGCAGGCCAGGCCAAGGGACCCCACCAGTGCAAGAATTCGTGCACCAGGCCTCTAGTATGCATATAAGATATTTGGTTAATCTCTTCCCACCCTCTCCCCTCCCCGCTTTCCTCTGAGATTCATTAGTCTGTTCCATGTTTCCATGCCTGTGCATTGAGCATCTGCCTCCTGGTGGTCAGTGCACGTAGTAGCACTGGTCAAACAGTCAAAAGGTTGGCCAGTCGCTTAGGCTTATACATATATAGATTACACTACATGTAGGCATGGATAAGAGCTCCAATTTTTCAGTACCTGTGATAAAAGTTTTAAACAACTGTCCCTTGCATCTCATAAAATCTTGGTAGAGGATGCAAAAAGTCTTTTATTCTGAGTTCTAAAATGATGCCATATTTCAATTGATAGCTATTACTTAAGTCATGATGCTCAAAATTAAATGTACTCTTTAAATTGATTCTTTCTCTCTCTTTTTAATCCTCACCCAAGAATATTTCCCCATTGATTTTTTTTGGGAGTGGAGGGGAAGGGAGATGGAGAAAGAGAGAGAGGGAGAGAGAGAGAGAGGTGAGAGACACATTGATTGGTTGTCCCCATACCCTCTTCCACCTCCTGCATGCACCCCAACCAGGGCTGGGGACAGATCCTACAACTGAGTTACATGCCCTTGACCAGGAATCAAACCTGTGACTCCTTGGTCCTTGGGCCAACAATCTAACCACTGAAAAACTGGTCAGGGCTAAATGGAGTTTTAAAGCAATTAAGCAGTGACTTCTTGAGGTATTCCTTGTGGGCATGGTCCAAAATGTTCTCTTTACTTTCACCAACACAACAGTAACTGAGAAGAACAAAAGCACTAAGCACAGTAATGCTAAAAAAAAAAAGAAGAAGAAGAAGAAGAAGAGCATACAAAGTTGTCAGGAGTTTCGGTCTTCAATGAGTGTGAGTTATTCAATCTGTGATGTTTAGATTCTCAGCATCATTTTCTGAAATTCCATTTTGCCTGTGCAGAGATCTGTCACAAATCTAAGTCCATACTGCAACTAAACACAACCTTTCCAGTTATCTTTCCTTAATGTTTTATGTATGCAAAGATTTGGTGTTGAGACTATATTCTTAATTCAATAGTTTTCCAGAACATGGAAACTATTTTCATGAGCATATTCTAAACAATTGCATTAAACTATGTCATTATAAGTCAAAAAAAGTTTTTGTGTTGACAGTAGCTGGTCACTAAAAATTCTTACTCCTGAATATATTGCACAATAGCCATGCATATGATTGAGAGGAGGTATAAACATTGCAGAGTGGTGGAAAGAACGCTGACTCCGATCTCAGAAGCTTGGAGAAGGCTGAGTTCTGTGAGTACTTACTTTGTAACCCTGGATAAGTCACTTTCCCTTCTGAACTGCAGATTAACAACTTGAAAAATGGTGAAGTCTGACAGTCTTTAAAAGTAGTTATTGTCAAATTTTAATTTATATAAAATCACCCAGGAAACTTGTTAAGCCTGTAGTGCTTGGGATCAAGCCCTAAAAATTGATTTAGTTGGACTGGACTGTGCATACATAATTTGGATCATAAAAAGAGAACATCTGAGTCAATCTTTGAAAAAGTACTGTACTAAAATATTTTCTTCAGTAAAAGTTCAATAACTCTATGAAGGACAGATAAGAAGTAATGACTCTTGAAGATAGGAGAGAAATTTATTTTAATTTCTTGTACACTGTCCTAAGAAGCTGGGGACAAGCAAACTTGTACAATGTGCAAGACCAAACCCTAATGACAACAGACAATGAATTTACAGAACAATCTCCTGATGAATGAAACTACCACTGCCTTTTTATCACTGCAGAAGACTAAGTGCAAATAAATTGACCTACAGACAGTTAATTTATTGTCCTGTGTCACAGCCTAGGACTAAAATGTCATGTCCCTTGTATGTGAGTATGAAACTATAGTCCACACACACTGGCCATGTGTTTGAGTGATTAATTCATTTAGCAGGAGGTCTGTGACTCCTTCTCTTTATGGATACCTCTGTGAACAGTGAGATAATTTGGAGGGTTAGTGGCACTTCACATAATTACAGAACCAAATGAAAACCTCTAATATAATCAGAGAGCTTAGCCTCAGTAGTTCTACACATTTGGGTGGTACTATTGTCTCTGCATATGCAGATGACAATCACTCAGGAAAGCATTTATGTTTATCTATGAAAGAGACAAAGATAATGCTTTACTGTCTATATTCACTAAGGAAAGGAGGACTGACAGCATGTTTTACAGCATGACCTTTATCTGAGTTAAAATAAATCTGATCTTCCTACCTTTATGCCTTTGTTATGCTTCCCTTCACTGAGTATGCCCTTGCAAATTTTTCCATTCATATAAACCGTTCTCTCATAGAAGGTCCAGCTTGGGGTTCTGTTTCAATACCTAAGGTTGAACTAATCTCCCCTTTATATAAACTTCCATGGCAGTGAAAATGCACTTCCAGGAGGGACTTTAAAACTTTGAGGTTCTTTGTTTATTTATCTGTGGAAGACGTTTATGATCCAGTGTTGACTATTTGTTTGTCGTTTTAAGTTGTGTTGTTTTTAGGTCTCCCTTTTATGCATCAGCTTATTATTATTACTAGAGGCCTGGTGTAGGAAATTCGTGCACTGGGGGCGGGGGGGGGGTGTCCCTCAGCCCAGCCTGGACCCTCTCCAATCTGGGACCCCTCAGGGGATGTCTGACTGCTGGTTGAGGCCTGATCCCTGTGGGATCGGGCTTCAACCAGCAGTCAGACATCACTCTCACACTCCTGGACTGCTGGCTCCCAACCGCTCACTTGCCTGCCTGCCTGATTGCCCCTAACCACTTCTGCCTGCCAGCCTGATTGATGCCTAATTGCTCCCCTGCTGGCCTGATGGCCCCCAACTGCCCTATCCTGCCAACCATTTTGTGGCTGTGGGCGCCACCACATTTGAGGGCGTGGCAGTCAATTAGCATATTCCCTCCTTATTGGCTGTGGGGGCCACCATCTTTGTGAGAGCGTGAGGGTCAATTAGCATATTCCTTCTTTATTAGATAGGATTATTTCCATCACTATTTATCTCCCTATATTCTCTTCAATCTTTACTCACCCCCTACCCACCTACCCACAACCACTGCACTGTTGCCCATGTCCATGAGTTCTTTCTCTTGTTTTTTTTTTTTTAATGATAATATAGTTATAAAGTTACATTT
>NW_006291189.1:105479-112928 GCF_000327345.1 Myotis davidii | reverse complement strand
GCAGGTTTTCTTCTGTAGTATATGTCATTGCTACAATATATTGCTTAGAATCTGGATTATAATTGTATTATTTTAAAAAATGATTAGTGAATGAACTCAATCCAAGGATCTGAGGTAAAATTTTTCCCACAATTTTTCTTTGTTTAAAAGTTACCATTTCAAACATAAGATTTTTTCAGTTAGTCACACAGGATGAAAAATAAGACTATTATGAAGTAAGCATACTATAAGTGAAAAGACCATGGAATAACTTCCATTGAGGATTGACTGCTGATAAAGAGTTGTGATTCCAAATAAAAGTATGTGATATTTTCTAAAGTTAACTGAATAAGTCAAAGGTAAAGCAATTTAGCTTTCATTTGACTGCTCCTCATACCCACTCTGAAGTGACAGTTCTGCTTCATGCAGTGAAGACTGGAGTGAAAATTCCTACAATTGCCCTGCTTTTGGAGACCCAGTTAACTACCACACAGGTAAGCATTTGACAGCATGGTACTGGCAGAGCACTTCAAGTATACTACTCATTTCCCTCCTAAACTTGGGTTAGAACTGTTTTGATGCTCAAGGGTATTTTCATAGATGGTAAAGAAGAAAATGTTCAAGTATTGCCATTTTATACATAGTAAACATTAATCTCACCAGGAAGGGCACACTATGGATCTGTTTAATTTTATTGACACATAATAAATAAAAAATACTATGAAGGACTAGAGTAAAAATGAAAAAATATCCTATCAGCAAAGCATGACTTTCTTTTTAAAAGATTTGCTTAATGAAGAAAAACAATTGAATGGTCTCAATTTCTCTCTCTCTCTTTCTTCTACACACACACACACACACACACACACACACACACACACAGGGGCAAAAGGTTAAAAACCTGTAACAACAAAAAGAAGATTGGAGATATTGGCTTACAATTTGCAATCCAGATTCTAAGGTGTGAAAGAGATTAAAAAATGAAATGTCCCCCAGCCGGTGTGGCTCAGTGGTTGAGCATTAACCCATGAACCAGGAGATGGCAGTTTGGTTCCCAGTCAGTACATATGCCCAGAATGCAGGCTCCATTCTCAGTAGGGGGTGTGCAGGAGGAAGCCACTCATCATTTATGCTTCTATCTCTCCTCCTCTGTTCCTTTCTCTGAAATAAAAACATCTCTCTTAAAAAGAAAATGTCAATCATCTATCATTTGGAATGAATGTATAAACATAAAACTTTGAAGTTATTAAAAAATATGCCCCTTAGGGGTTATAGATTTGGATGCTGTCATTATATCTGTGTACTGGGGATTTTCATAATACTGCTATTTTACAAAAACAGTTTAATCATAGATAAAATATAACTAATTGATGTTCAAATTTAAAATATGTGGATAAATACCATCTATATAATATATGGTATAATATGTTCATTTATATAATGAATACATTCACGCACATACTTTTTATATGAACTTTACTAAATTAAATTATAGACTTTATTGTTAATTCCCTTTTATTTCAAACTAGAGGCCTGGTGCACGAAATTCGTGCATTGGGGGGGGGGCATCCCCTTAGCCCAGCCTGAACCCTCTCCAATATGGGACACACTGGGGGATGTCCGATCCCCTGGGGGGATCGGGCCTAAACCTGCAGTTAGACATCCCTCTCACAATCCTGGACTGCTGGCTCCTAATTGCTCACCTGCCTGCCTGCCTGGTTTTCCCTAACTGGACCCCCATCCTGATCGCCCTTCCAATTCAGGACCCCTGGTCACCAACTGGGGCCCCTGCTGGCCTAGTCACCCCTCACAGCCACCCCACCAGCCAGGTTGCCCCACACAGCCTGCTTGTTCAGTCCTTGGGTCATCCCTCACTAACCCCCCAGCCTGGTCATAGGCAGCCATCTTGTGAGGGTGTGAGGGTTAATTTGCATATTGTCTCTTTATTATATAGGATGGGAGGATCCATGATTATTTCCTCATACCATTAAATATGTTAAGTAAATGCATTATCACACAGAAGGTGTGAACCTAGCACACTGCTAAAGTTTTGGCAAATTATTCACTGAAATACTGATTAATAGAAGGGAGCTTCAGGCCTCTTCTAAAATAAATTTAATGCATCTACAATTTTATGATGAGTGTTATATTTAATATTGAGGACTTGTTTGATTAGCAAGAGTGTGATAACCAGGAGCTCAGGGAGAACAACAAGCCTGAAGATCTGGACCAGGGACAATTAGAGAATTCAAATGAGTCTCCAATCCTAGCTGAGACTGGTTTGCTCCAAAACTTTCATCATTACCTTCCTATTCATCTCTGGACTAGTAGTTTTCAATTAATAGAAAACACATCTTAGTGCATGTATTTGCAAATTATTGAAGACAGTAACTTACTTAGGCACAATATGGTATGCATTCAGGTGTTTTCTGCAGATTAACATTTAGATTTACTATAAAAAAAATAGGTTACAGAACTCCTATTGCCTCATCCTAATATATCAAAGCCCAGGGTTGTAACAACTGATCACCACCAAAAGCTGACCCACCCCGAAGTCCTTCAGGCAGCATTGGGTTCCATGGCAACCCAGCACTGACTGCCCCGCTGCAGCCTAGTGACCCAACACTGACTGCCCAGGAAGATGAGACCCAGAGAGAAAGGCAGGGTCTGATCCACAGCCTCAGTGGCAGCTGTTGATCAGTACTTGCCTCTCTCTTTCTCTCCCTCTTTCTTTCTGGTCTTTGCCAGCAGCTGGGCCTTTCTTTCTCTCCTGGTGGGAGCTGCTGTTCAGCCCTGCCTCTCTGATCAGGCCCAGAGATAGGCCCAGAGATGGTGACTGGCATAGGAACAGAACCAAATGTGGGTGCTGTGAAGAACCAATGGCTTCCGAGGAGGCAGAGCTTTTGATGCTGACTGGCATAGAAACTGACTAATCAGGACTAAATCTGACTAGGGCAATCAGGCTGGCAGGGAAAGTTGGGGGCAAGATCAGGACAGCAAGGGAGGGTGGTTAGGTGTGATCAGGCTGGCAGGCAGAGGCAGTTAGAAGTGATCAGGAAGGCAGGCAGGCAGGTGAGCAGTTAGGAGCCAGCGGTCCCAGATTGCGAGAGGGTTGTCTGACTATCAGTTTAGGCCCGATCCTAAACCAGCCTAAACTGGCAGTCAGACATCCCCCAAGGGGTCCCCAATTGGAGAGGGTGCAGGCTAGGCTGAGGGAACCACCTCTCCATGCACAAATTTCATGCACCGGGCCTCTAGTCCTAAATAATATGAATATGCAGCTACCATTTACTCTGCACCTAAAAAGTATCTGACACTATGGTAGGAGCTTGGTGATAGATAGTGGGATTTATGAACCTGTAAGTAAAGTTTTATGTGCATATATATTATATATAATATATTGTGTATTTACTGAGTATAATGTTTATAATATTTAATATAATTATTATTGACCATCTGCCATCTGTCAAACACTGTAATAGACACAACAAACTCAGTGTTGAGCAAAACTGACATATACTGGTACTTTGCCACCATGGAGTTTGCCACATAATAATGATAGTAGCATTAAATTATTAGAAAGGAGCTTTCAGAAAAAATTATTTGAGGTGTTTATGAATCGTACCTATTTTTTTAACCTTGTAGACATCAATATGCTGTTCTTTATACAAAACACAGCTGTTAATTCACAAACACAAATAGGGTACACATAGGGATAGCTTTCCTAAACTAAGATAGAACAGCATTGAACTACCAGCCACCCTCAGCTAATCTCTTATATAGACACATATACTTACTTAGTGAGTCACTAAATTAAGGTATGATACAGTATTAACACAATTACTTTAATTATAAATGAAATCAGCAACTTGTGCCCCTCTGGTTCACTTTAATTGAACTAATTATCAAATGGTTGAGTATGTACTCAAGCAGTACATACAAGGTATTAGTGAATTTCTATGCACTATCTCTTTTCCAGTCTCTAAACAAACCTAAAGTGTAACCAAGACAGATACTATTAGTCCTATTTTACAAATGAGACACAGAGTAAATAATCCATCTGAAGTCGAAACATATAATAAGAGTTATATCCAAAGTTCAAAACACAAGTCTCCTGGATATGAACTCTGTTCTCTCAACTAACTCACATTACTATTCATATATTTTGCAAAATTACATTTTTTAGAAAATATCTGCTTATTTCTGTGCACTTTAAGCCTGTTAGATGTATTCTATCAAAGACACTATAAGATGAGATTGATTGAATTCAAAAATAAAATTGCATTAAAATTTATATACAAGATATTCACTTGGTTGTAGTCATGATTCAGCAACTAGTCAGGAAACACATGTTTTGGAGATATTATTCACTAGAAAATAATGAAGTGATGGTTTTCTTTGATAAAAATTCTATTCTCATGTCTATAGAGTAAATGTCAGTTTGAATATTTTCTGCTTGCTACTACAGGAAAAATGTATTATTTAAATAACAAAATAGTCTTTTTCTTATATAAGTTTATGTCCCAAATGAGTGTAGTAGAAACTCAATTTGCATGTAAGTAAAATTTGCAAATAAGGAACTGAAATCATCTGTTCTATGTATACTATCAAAATCTATGATATCAAATATCCATAATATAGAAAACCAAATAAGAAGTAATCGATTTACAACAACAAAAGGAAGGCCACATGCACAGTTGCATATCACTGAAGAATGATGCTTCATAACATTGGTTTGGCAATGATTTCATGGATATTACACCAAAAGCACAGGCAACAAGAACTAAAACAGTGAGACTACATCAAACTAAAAAGCTTCTGCACAGTAAAGGATGTAATCAACAGAGTGAAAAGGCAACCTACTGATTGGGAGGAAATATTTGCATATCATATGTCTGATGACGGGTTAATCTCCAAAATATTTAAGAAACTCATACACTCAGTAAAAAATAAACATTTCGCCCTGACCGGTTTGGGTCAGTGGATAGAGCATCTGCCTGCGGACTGAAGGGTCCCAGGTTTGATTCCAGCCAAGGCCATGTACCTGGGTTGCAGGCACATCCCTAATAGGGGCTGTGTGGGAGGCAGCTGATCGATGTTTCTCTCTCATCGATGTTTCTGACTCTCTATCCCTCTCCCTTCCTCTCTGTAAAAAATCAATAAAATATATTTAAAAAAATAAAAAATAAACATTTCTCCAAATAAGGCATGCAAAAGGCCAATAGTTATGTGAAAAATGTAAATTGCCACTAATCATTAAAGAAATTCAAATCAAAACCACAATGAGGTATCACCTCATACCTGTTGGGAATACTATTATATTTAAAAAACAATACAAATTAAAAACAGATAATAATATATGATGGCAAGGATGTGGAGAAACTGCGACCCCTGACTCTATTGGTAGAAATGCAAAATGGTGCAGCCACTATGGAAAACAGTATGGAGATTCTTAAAAAAGTTAAATATGGAACTGTCATATCATTCATTAATCCCGCTTCTTGGTATCTATCCAAAAGAATTGAAATCAGAACCTTGGAAAGGTATTAGTGCTCTCATGTCCATTGCAGCATGATTCACAATAGCTAAGTCATATAAACAACCTAAATGTCCATTGTCACATGAATGGACAAAGAAAATGTAGTATATCCATACACTATAATACTATTCAAAGAGAAGGATATTCTTCAATATGCCACACATAGATGGATTTTTTAGGACATTATGTTAGAGTAACGAGACACACACATACATGCATGCACACACACACACAAACTATTACAGCATGATTCCACTTATAATTCACTGTGCACTGAATATTTGTTAAGAGGGTTAATATCATTTTAAATGTTCTTATCACAATAAGATAAAATATTTTTAAAATAATGGGGTTGTTATATTGAATAGATTATGCATTTAATACAGCAAAAGCAACTCTAAGATTCTTAAGTGTTCATGCATATTCACATATTTGTTTATTTATTTTTACTAATAAAAGTAATATTCATTGAAGTAAACTTGGAAACTAAAATTGAGCAACAACAAATTATAATATAATCATTCTGAAATGACTGCTATTAAATTTTTACTGCATTTCCTTCTAAACCACTGATATATATCTGTCATTTCACATGTATTTCATAGCATTTGTTTATTGCCATTTATTCTTTAAAACATATTTATTATATCACATTTATTTAAATATCCCTACACTGTATTATATTATGAATTTGCTGTTACTTTTAAAAAATTTTTTCCAGTTTGATAGTTTAAAACAATATCTCAGTGATTTATATTTTATTTATTTGACTTATAGTGAGAATGAACATGCTCCAAAATATTTGTTGACTAGTTCCATTTATTTCTTTGTTGGTTGCTTAAGAATGTTCTTTATCTATTTTATAAAGGACAGTATATTGTCTCTCTTTAAAAAAAATATAAGCAATATCATAAGTAAAACCAAAAATAAATTATGTAGGAAATATATTTTTTGAAAAAATCCAAAACATTTCATGTTATTCCCCATTAAGTTAAGACTTCTTAAATTTGTTACATTGCTTATACTCAATGAAAACTAACAGAGTATGTCTCTCTCTCTGTCTCTCTCTCTCTCTCTCTCTCTCTCTCTCTCCCACACACACACACCACACACACACACACACACACACACCACAGATGCTCTTGTATAAATACCTGGTTTGTATAAATAAATATCTATGCATCTATTTGTGAATGTGGTCATTGGTAAACAAAACATATGCATAAATAGAAAGTAAGAAAAGGGATGAGTGCCTATTGTACACTTACTGTGGGGTGCCAGGCACTGTGCTAAATGCTTATTTAATTCTCACCACAACCTTATATGGTAGGTACTGCTTTTTAGCAATGAGAACAGAGGCTCAGATTGGTAATTTATTTAAGGCCTTATACCTTGTATGTGGTAGAAGCTGTGTATGAATCCAGATTTCTCTGACTCTAAGACCATGTGAAAAAACACTGGGAAATGAAGGATTTTTTTTCAGGTTTTAGAAAGAAACCTGAGTTTACCTCACTGTCACTTCACTTTCCATTGACAAGGAAGCATGAAAAACAGGGAAAGAAGGAAGTTGCCCAAATGCCCATCAGCAGATGAGTGGATAAAAAAGCTGTGGTACATTTACATAACAGAATACTATGCAGCTGTATAAAAGAAAGAATTCTTACCATTTGCAATGGCATGGATGGACCTAGAGAGTATTATGCTCAGCAAAATAAGCCAGTCAGAGAAAGATAAATATCACATGATCTCACTCATATGTGGAATCTAAAGAATAAAATAAACTGATGAGCAAAATAGATCCAGAGACATAGAAGCACGGAATGAACTGTTGAATCTCAAAGGGAAGGTGGGAAAGAATGGGTGAGTGGGAAGCGATCAACCAAAGAACTTGTATGCATATATGCATAACCCATGGTTACTGACAATAGGTT
>NW_006291189.1:103255-105323 GCF_000327345.1 Myotis davidii | reverse complement strand
ATATATATAATCTCCCTGGAAAGCACATATCCACATCTGAAGTTTAACCCATTGTCACTCCACCATTCCTTAACAAAGAAGCCAGGAAGAGGATGGAAGAAGGAAGTTGGGTAATATCATGGAGGACTTTATCCAGATTGGCTAGAGTTAAGAACGTTTCTTTTTCCAGCAAGGAATGTGTCTTTCTTAGGGGGATAATGAGGGTTTGCACAACACAGTTCCTCTTTCCTCTAGATCAGGGGTCAGCAAATCACAGCCCATGTGCCACATTTTTCCCACCACCTGTTTTTGTATGGCTTGTGACAAAAAATGTGTTCTTTAATGGTTGAAAAAAATAAAATATTAATAATACTTTTGTGACATATGAAAATGATAAGAAATTCAAATTTTGTTGTCCATAACGTTTTGTTCAAACATAGTGATGCCAGTTCTTTTACGTGTTGTCTATGGCTGCTTTTGTGCTACAACAGCGTTAAATATTTGTGGAAAAGACCAAATGGTCTGCCAAGTATACCTGGCCCTTTACAGAACAAGTTTGTCTATCCTGCCTTAGTACTTGATAATATTTGCTTTAAAAGTGATGGGGGTGCTGTAGTCAAATGCTTTCTTTACCAACCTAGCTTTTCCACATATATTAACATTGCAACAATTCAGAAAAGTCCTATAATGTTTAAAAATATATTTTACTATGGAATACTTCTCTTCTATTTTTTTGTCTTTTTAAAGGTATTTATACTCCTTGAGTTCCCATAAAATAATGTCTGAGGAACATCAATTTGAGAAATGCTGAATTAGCTAATCACTGACAAATTCTTATCATTTGGGTCATTAGTTTTATTTTTTTGCACTATAAAGCCACTGCAGATCTTTTTCTACTGTTAAGATATTACTGAAAATAAGATAATCAACTCAAAGCTTATTTTGCACTAATTTTGTATATAATGCATATGATTTTTAATCTAGAAAACAATCAATTAAATACCACTTATTTGTATCTTCCTTAATTTCTTTCTTCAATGTCATATAGTTCTCTGAGTACAGGTCTTTTATCTACTTGGTTAAATTTATTCCTAGGCACCATTTTTGTTGTTGTTGCAGTAGTAAATGGAGTTGTTTTCTTAGTTTCTCTTTCTTACATTTCATTATTGGTGTGTAAAAATGCCATCGATTTCTGGGTGTTGATTTTGTATCCTCCAACTTTGCCAAATTCTGAGGCCTGACTTGCTATTAAAATTAGAGAAATTTATTCAGAAGAAAGCACCGTTATACATGGTTCATGTGCCACAAATGGGGAAATGCAATGAAAATCAAAACTATTATTTTAATACTTTATTGAATTATTGATTACAGAATTGAAAAGTAGATGGGCCCTGCTTTTATTGAATCACAAGTGTTTATTTTGAGGAACTATGTATAAGATGAGTTCTATGTAAGCTTTAATGCAGGAGGTGATAAAGAATGCTAGCTTTCTTTTTGCTCATGCCCTTAAGCAATGTTTATGAGGTAACTGAAGGAAATGAAAGAAAAATATGGAAATTTTATTTTAATGAAGCCAAATAGCTGGCTTATGAAAATCTGTTGCAGAAATTAATTTTGCTACCGCTTCACTTCAGCAACCACTTTGGAATAAAACAGTTCTGAGGTGCCCACTACAGTCATCTCACAAGGGAGTCATGCAGAACAGTTACACTGAAAGTCATTAATTTGATGGTAAGTTCTTGGAGGACAAGTTTCACATTTTCTATGACCTCATAGAACCGTCAGTTCCTAGAACAGCACTAAATAAAAGGTAAGTACTGAATCACTGGGTATATCAAAAAAAATTTAAATTTCCTATTTATGCCAATTTCCTAGTAAAATTACCATAAAATATTAGCTTTAAGGAAAAATAATTTGCTGCAAAATTATAGAATCTGGATCCATAAAAATATTGGACAACTTAAATCTACATATATATACTGAGTGACCAGATTATTATGACCACCTGACGTTTGTAGGCAAATTAGCTACAATTTAGCACTGAAGTTGCTAGAGGGGCAGACCATTACAAATAGGAAAGCAGGTTGTT
>NW_006291189.1:97139-101728 GCF_000327345.1 Myotis davidii | reverse complement strand
GGGGTCCCCACTGAGGCGCCCGGCCAGCCTGGGTGAGGGGCTGATGGCTGTTTGCAGGCTGGTCAAGCCTCCCAGTGGGGACCCTCACCCCATGAGGGTGTGGCCATCCTGGTTGAGGGGCTGAGGGCTATCTTCAGGTTGCCCACAGCCCCTTCAGGGTGGGGGGATCTCACTGGGGTGCCCGGCCAGCCTGGGTGAAGGGCTGATAGCTGTTTTCAGGCTGGCCATGCCCACTGGCAACTCAAGTTCCCAGCCTCTCCTTTTTTTCTTTTTACTTTTTTTCTGTAATTGAAACTTTTTAGCCTTGAGTGGAGCCCAGGGCTGGACAGGGCAAGTGGGAAGCTTGGTTTCCCCCATCGCCAGGAGAGCCCAAGCCTCCTGCTTGCTCCAGCTCCATGGCCGCCACCATGTTAGTTGGGTTAATTTGCATACTTGCTCCTGATTTGCTGGTGGGCGTGGCTTGTGGCTATAGCAGAGTGGTGGAGTGATGGAGTGATGGTTAATTTGCATCTTTGTCTTTTATTAGTGTGTGCGTGTGCGTGTGTGTGTGTGTATATATATATGTATTTTCCTGAAGAATGTTCCATTATTTTGTAAGTAAAAGGCCAATAATTTGTCTGGATTTTATATGAAATATTTTTATCTTGTGTATATATGTATGTATCTGTCATCTTTTGTAAAGAAAAATATGATATACATAGGTAGAGATGACTACTGTATTTAGCTTCATTGGAAGTCTTTTTTTTTTCTTGTCACCATATTTTACAAATTTCTATAGGATCATTTCTCATGTGTAACTCACTCTACAAACTATATCTTATAGAAATGACAATACAGTTGAGGCTGTTAGCTCAGTTTCCAAATTCTTCCATATATTTTATTCTATATCAACAAAGATAAGAATCAGGAAATAAATTGCTGAATATTATAATCATTGTGAAATTTGATTTGCATTAAAAATCCAATCATTACTTTCTAGAGGTCTTAACAAGTAGGTTAATGAAAATATTGTAACTGTACTGTCCCTCTTCAGAGTATTTTAACATTCATTTGTATGAAGCATGTCAGATATGTTTTATGCTGTATCTGGAATCTTCTCTTTTGAATCTGTCTACACAAAGAAAAATTATTTTTGGCTATAGATGATAGCATTTATAGGAGTGGTAGGCAGTGTCTTAATGACAGAGAACTAAACACTTAAGAAAACTACTCATCAAAATGCTGTTTGAAAGTTGTTCAATTCAGATGCCAGGAAAGAGGCAATCCAGGCAACACTGCTAATTTATGCCTTATGAAAACCTATGCACGTGTGGGCTGGGTATGATAAATATATTTAGATTGGAAGATTACTTATGAAAATATTGCTTAACTTACAACTTTTGGTTATCTGTTGGCCATAGGCCATGACATTCAATGAGAAGCAATAGAACTTCTAGCACAAATTGCTTTAGAGGGACAAGTTTGAAACATTTGTCTTTCCTGAACACCAGCCATTGTCCAACACTAAGTCCCTCTGATGCCAATACTTGGCTGTGTCCAAATCAGATCCTATGTGAAACCTGTTGATTCATTTTCATTTGACTTGGGAGAAAAGCTGTCATATGAATGATAAGTATCATGGAAAGGTATTGCAAATGAATGAGAAAATGATTGGAAATTGGTGTCAGAATGGGTTAAATCAGAATCACGTGGATGTAGGCATATACTGGTATGGCTAGGCCATGCTGCTAGCTCATAAGCATTCATGATGCTCAAATACACATGCTGTGTACTCTCAAGAATGTTTTAGGAAAATAACTGACTTATCCTGGCATGTAAAGAAAAGGCAGTGCCCTGTGTGTGGTTCAGGAAACGTGGCTTCTGTTCTTAGCATTTAAGTTGATAAGCTGTACAATATAATGCAAGTCAGTTTCCCTGGTGCACATTTTCCCCATCTGTGAAGTGGGAGTGGGGGGTTGGAAAGAAGATCTCAAAGATTCATTCTCTTTAATGTTAACCTGGTGTGGTTCTCAGGTTTTGCTATGTGAGCAGTTTCTGAGCTTAGAAGTTAAGGGTAATAAGGGAGATAAACTTATATACAAGCAATAGTAAAGATAGTAATAATAAACACAACGAAGCCTGTCTGGCGTCACTCAGTGATTAAGAGTGGAACATATGAACCAGGATGTCACGCTTAGATTCCTGGTCAGGGCACATGATTGGGTTGCAGGCTCAATCCTCAGTGAGCAGTGTGCAGGAGGCAGCTGATCAATGATTCTCTCTCATCATTGATGTCTCTATTTCTCTCTTCCTCTCCCTTCCTCTCTGAAATAAATATTAAATATATTCTTAAAAAATGAAATATGCTAAGTGCAAAGACAAGTAATGTTCCAAGAGCACATGTGAGCAAGAACATTTATTTGGATTTCAGTGGTGTAACATGGAAATTCTTAGCATTTTAAATGAGCATTGACATAAAAATGTAGAGGAAGATTTTTATCTGTGTGGATAAGGATTATTAATACATACAGGAGTTAGAGGAAAAGACATTCAAACATAGACTTTTGAGGTAAAGGTATTTAGTTATGGCATGTAGTCCATTGTGCCCAGCTATCAAAAATATGGGAGTTAATGCACTATTTGTGGAATTAGTCAGGCTGGCTATGAGACATACTGGCTATCTGACCTTAAGCAAGTTACCTATCCCTTTTGTGCCTCAAATTGTTCATCTTAAAACTGGAAGCTCAAAGGAATGTTCTTGTGAAGAATAAATTAGATAATGCATATTATGGGCTTAAACCAATTCATGACATATTTTACAAGTAAATAATCAACAGAATGAATAGCTACTATTATTACTATCACAGTTATTATTATGCAGAGATATAATATTGGGAAAAATGTTTTGGAGCAAAATTATAAAAGACTTTTGAATACCATGATAAATAATTTGGCTTCCATTTTATAACATAAGAAGTAACTAAGAAACAAAAGGCATCCAAATTGGAAAAATAGAAGTAAAACTGTCCTTATTGACAGATGACATGATACTGTATATAGAAAACCCTAAAGACTCAATCAAAAAATTATTAGACTTAATTAATGAATTTGGCAATGTAGCAGGAAACAAAATTAATGCCAAGAAATTTGTGGCATTTCCATACACCAATAGTGAACTTATAGAAAGAGAGGCTAAAAAAGCAATCCCATTTACCATCTCACCAAAAAAATTAAGATACCTAGGAATAAACTTAACTAAGGAGATAAGACCTGTATGTGGAAAACTACAGGATGTTGAAAAAAGAGATAGAGAAAGACATAAACAGATGGAAGAACATACCATGTTCATGAATTGGTACAATCAACATCATTAAAATGTTCATACTACCCAAATCAATCTATAGATTCAATGCACTCCCCATTAAAGTACCAACAGCATATTTCACAGGTCTAGAAAGAACTCTCCAAAAATTCATCTATAATAAAAACAAACAAACAAAACAAAACAAAAAAAATCACAAATAGTTGCAGTAATCTGGAGAAAGAAGAACAAAGGAACAAAGTAGGAGGGATCTCAATACCAGATATCAAGATGTATTAAAAAACTACTGTTCTCAAAACTGCCTGGTACTGGCACAAGAACAGACATATAGATCAATGGAATAGAATAGAGAGCCCAGAAATCGACCCAAACCACTATGCTCAATTAATATTTGACAAAGGAGTCAAGAACATACAATGGAGTCAAGGCAGTCTCTTCAATAAATGGTCTTGCGAAAATTTGACAGACACATGCAAAAAAAAAAAAAAAAGAAAAAAAAGAAACAACAATGGAAATTTGTACATCTATATTTCAAAAAGAACATTGACTCCTACTTTGTCCATACAAACACAAATGAACAAAAATATCAATTTCTAGAAGAAAACAAAGAAAAAAGCTTCAAAAAATCAAAGATTTCTTAGACACAAAGCATATGATTCTGAAGAAACACATAGATAAGTGGTTTTAATCAAAACTTAAAACACTTACTCTTTGAAAGTCACTGCTAAGAAAATAAAAATACAAGCCATGGACTGGGAGAAATCATTTGAAAATCACATAGAAGATTTTTAAAAGTCATGTTCAGAGTATGTATATAAAGAAGCATCAAAGTAACAAAAGGAAGACAAATAACCCAATAAAAAATGGGCAAAAGGCCTTAATAGATAATTTTCGAAAGAAGCCATAAGGAAGGCCAAGAGACATATGAAAACATGTTCAAAATCACTAATCATCCAAGAGATGCAAATTCAAATGACAATGAGGCACTATCTCACTCCAGTCAGAATGGCTATCATCAACAAACCAACAAATGACAAATGCTGGCGAGGATGTGGAGAAAAGCCACCCTTGTGCACTGCCGGTGGGATTGTAGACTGGTGGTGCAGCCACTGTAGCGAACAGCATGTATAGAGTTTCCTCAAAAAAATAAAAATAGAACTCCCATTTGACCCAGTGATCCCACTTCTAGGAATATATCCCAAGAAACCAGAAACACCCATCAGAAAGGATATATGCACCCTTATGTTCATAGCAGCACAATTTATAATAGGTAAAACATGGAATCAGC
>NW_006291189.1:91220-96994 GCF_000327345.1 Myotis davidii | reverse complement strand
GTCCCTTTAACTATCCTCCTGCTGTTTTTTTTTTAAAGAAGGTAATTAAGGACTTGTATGCATGCATATAAGCATAAGTGATGGATGTGGACAACAGGGGGTGAGAGCAGGATTGGGGGGGATGGGGGGACATTGGGGGGATAAAGATACATTTGTAATACCTTAATAAATAAAGGAAAAAAATTTAAAAAATTTAAAAAGTAACTGTTTTGCAGAGGAAAACAAGATAAATAACAATTACAGAAAAAAGAGAAAGAAAATTACATACTTTTGTTCAAGTAATGTTCAGCAATGAAGTAAAATTAGTTGGAGACTATTCTTTAAGAGTGAACCAGTCTAGACATGTCTCTAATGAGAAACTCAATTTAAATATTAATAGAACACATCACTGTTCCTCAAGTCCCATTTCTTTGTTTTTCAGTTACAATCTGTGTTGATACCAACTTTTGCAACATACCAGTGAAATTCTATTCTTTGTGCATCCATGGTGGATCCTTTGAGCTGTGAGTAAAAATATAATGAGAGAAAAAATTTGATGATTGGAAGTCAAATAAAAAATCCATAGCAACTTTAAGAGGCCTCTAGAAATATATTCTTGTTGCACTATGACCATGATAAACACCAAATTTTCACAAGAGGGAGTATTTGCTTTAATTAGTTTTCTTTTTAGCAAATAAAAAGTTGTTAAACACAGCAAGAGCCCAGTGCTTGATCCTGTCTTAAAAATTCCTTTGTTTCCTTACTTAGCCCAAACACATTTAGATCATTTGTTAATCTCTTCTGTGTTTTCTTTAAAGAATCAGTATTAAAAAAGAAAATCTTGCCCTAGCTGGTTTGGCTAAGTGGATAGAGCATAAGCCTGTAGACTGAGGGGTCCTGGGCTTGTTTCCAGTCAAGGGCACATACTTCAGTTGCAGGCTCCTCCCCTATCTGGGCTCTGGTCAGGGCACATGCAGGAAGCAACCAATTGATGTGTTTCTCTCACATCAATATTTCTGTCTTTCCTTCCTCTTCCACTCGCTCTAAAAATCAATGGAAAAATATCATTAGGTGAGAATTTTTTTAAAAAAGAAGAAACATCAATGATGAAACAACATCATCAGTTGGCTGCCTCCTGCATGGCCCACACTGGGGATCAAGCCCACAACCTGTGCATGTGCCCTGACTGGGAATAAAACCATAACCTCCTGGTTCATAGGTCGATGTTCAGTTACTGAGCCACATTGGCCAGGCTCTCTTATTTTCCAAGTGATACAATTGAGCCCCAGGGTGACAGAAAAAGTCATCCAATCTTATAAGGCAGAATCAGGGCAAGAATTCAAGTATAATGTATTTGTGTTCTATTATGTTATTTGATTTTTGGTAACATGGAGAACTGTCTTTAGACAGAAAACATAATAAATCAGCCAAGTTTTTAAATTCACATTTTCATAAATTGGGCTCTCATAGATTGAAACACACCTATATTGATTTAAGTCTACTTTACCCTTTGAGACACAATGTATAATACTGCCCAGTTTCCATGAGAATTGCAAGATAAATCATTCAAAATTATTTTTCTCCAAAATGTACATATTCAAGAGCTGTTAATAAAGTACAGTTTCCTTTAAAAATGTTTATAATGAAAAGCTTTTAAAATGATTAGAATGGTCTCTTGATTCAGATGCTAAGAATAAAATCACAGGATGTTTTCCAGAACATCTGCAAATCAGTATACACACAAATGGAATACTTAAAAACGGCTCTTCCTTTATTGGTAATTGTATCCACTGTGTGTTAAAATTCTGTCTGCTTTCTCATTTCCTTTCAGCTAACCCCATACAACTGCCTACCAACTCCTTAGCACATTTGATAGTACATAAGACATACATATTTTGTTTAACAAAGGACAAAGGATGTTTCATAATGAGAAAATACTTTGACATTTTAAGTCATACTCATGACTTTGAGGATCTCTACTTAATAGAAGAAAAATCTATCCAAGAAGAAACATAATAAGTAGCTCACTCTTAGGGAACTGAAAAAACTTGTTATAAAGTAAGAATGTAATTCTGAATAATCGAGGGAACTTTTTCAAACTACAAGTCCTGCCCCAGATATATTCTAAGAGCATCCTGTCCACCAGTTAAAACTGCTGCTTTAGAGCTAGACACTCTGTATCTCTTTTTACCCCTGATAACATACAACTGATATGCATCCACCAGGAACTGCTGAGAAATACTTATGTATTCATTTAGCAAATATTTACCAAGAGTCTATTCTATGCTCAGTTTTGTCCAAGGAACTTTGACAATATTAATGAAAAAACAAATAAAAATAGGTGCCCTCGTGTAGCATACATTTTAGTATACTGGCTGTAAATATGTCTTATTTTTAGTAAGTAAAATATAAATGGCATTCAATTTTTATAATGTATACTGTATTTTTAAAAGTATTTAAATTGTTCTTCATGCAAATCTGAAATCATACTGAATGATCTGTGACACAAAATAGAAAAGTCACTAAGATGTTGCATCTTAGTAAATTTAAATAAAAATGTATAATTGCTCACTATATCAATCAAGTTTCAATCTTCGGTTAGGTTAAAGTTGACAAGATTGTAAGCATCTTTACTTCGTTACTTACATTGACAATTAAATTATATCATAGGTATTTTTATCATCATGTTAGAGGAACATGTTCTGAATAGTGGTATAAAGCATATTCATATTCATTTAATCCTATTTCAGTGGAGCCAGGAAGTGAGACATGCTTTTTAAAGTGCATATATTTTTGTAATGAGTACCTACTGTGTAATTTAGAAAACCTCTTTGTTAAGGTGACCTGAAGCCATAAGCAGCCCACCCCCTTCCAAGGAGCAGCAGCCACAGTAGCAGCCCACCCCCTTCCGAGGAGCAGCAGCCCTGCAAGCAATCTGCCCCTGTCCAAGTAACAGCAGCCACATGAGCGGCCCACTTCCTTCTGAGGAGCAGCAGCTGCATGAGCAGCCCACGCCCGTACAAGGAGCAAGAGACCTATAAGCAACGTGCCCTATTCTGAAGAGCAGCAGCCACATGAGCAGGCTGCCTCTGCCAGCCAGAGGATCCAGCACTGTTGGGAGCACTTCCCACCAAAGGAGTTGCTGCCAACTGAGGATCAGATGCTACTGTGACCAACCAAGGTGCCGTTGCCGCCCAAGGAGCCCCTGCTGCCAGAGAAGCAGCCCCCTCACAACTTGACACATAGATCCTTCAGTGAGAGCAAAAATGGGGAGACAAAGAAACCCCCAAAGGAAAGAAAAGGAAGAATCACAGAAAAGGAGCTAAGTAAAATGGAGGCATGCAATATGTCAGAAAAAGAATTCAGGATAAGGGTCATACAGTTGTTCAACCAGATGGATGAAAAATTTAACAACTTATGTAAGAATCAAGAAGAAATAAAGAGTGATATAAATGAATTAAAAAACACCATGGAAGGTTTTAACAGTAGATTTGGAGAAGCAGATGACCGGATTAGCGAATTAGAAGACAGGGAAGCAAAACACACCCAAACTGAATTGAAATTGGAGAAAAATAATAAAAGACAGGAGAAGAGCCTCAGGGAGCTTTGGGACAACATGAAATGAAGCAACAAACAAATAATAGGAGTGCCACAATGACAGGAAGAGGAACAAGGGTTAGAAAACCTATTTGAAGAAATAATGTGAAAAAACTTCCCTGATTTGGGGAAGAAAAAAGTCACACAAACATAGAGAGTCACAAATACGATGAACCCTAAAAGAGCCACACCAAGACATGTCGTAATTACAATGACAAATGTTCAGGACAAAGAGAGAATCTTAAAGGCTATAAGAGAGAAATATAAAGTTAAGTACAAGGGATCTCCCATTAGATTATCAAATGATTTGTCAACAGAAACACATCAGGCCAGAAAAGAATGGAAAGAAATCTACAAAGTGATGCAAAGCAAGGGACTGAATCCACGAATATTCTATCCAGCAAGGCTATCATTCAAAATTGAAGGGAAATAAGGAGCTTCATGGACAAAAAAAGACTAGGGAATTTATCACTACCAAACCTGCAATGCAAGAAATGTTAAATGGACTGGTGTAAAAAGGAGAAATAAAAAAGGAAGAAGGAACACAGCCACAAAAAAGTAAAAATGGCTACAAACAAGTACCTATCAATAATACCTTTAAACGTAAATGGACTAAATACTTCAATCAAAAGATATCAAGTGGCTGAATGGTTAAGAAAACATGACCCATATATATGCTGTCTACAAGAGACCTCAGAACAAGGGACTCACACAGACTGAAAGTGAAGGGACAGAAAAATATCTATCAAGCATATGAAAATGAAAAATATCTGGGGTAGCAATATTTATATCTGACGAAATAGACTTCAAAGTGAGGGTCATAACAAGAGATAAGGAAGGCCACTTCATAATACTAAAGGGATTGATAAAAGAGGATATAGACCTGCTAAACATATATGCACCCAGTGCAGGAGCACCCAAATACAAAAAACAAAAACAAAAACAAACAAACAAAAAAAACAACTCCTGGAAGATATCAAGGGAGAGATTGAAAACAATACAGTCATAGTAGGAGACTTAAAATACACCACTGACACCACTGGATAAATCCTCTAGACAAAAAATCAGCAAAGAAACAACAATCCTAAATGACTCACTAGATCAGATGGACTTAATTGACATCTTCAGAACATTTCACCCCAAAGCCAAAGAATATATGTTCTTCTCAAGTGCACTTGGGACATTTTCAAAGATAGACCACATATTGGGACACAGGAAAAGTCTAAAATGCAAACACTTGGAAGCTGAATAGGATGCTATTAAACAATGATTGTGTTACCAAAGAGATCAAAGAAGAAATTAAAAACATCCTGGAAACAAATAACAATGAAAACACAACAATCCAAAATCTATGGGACATAGTAAAAGCAGTCCAGAGAGGGAAGTTCATAGGTCTACAGGCCTGCCTCAACAAAAACAAGAAAAAAAATGATAATAAATCATCTAACTCAAAAACTTAAAGACTTAGAAAGAGAACAGTAAGAAAAGCCCAGTGTGAACAGAAGGAATGAGATAATAAAGATCAGAGTGGAAATAAATGACCTAGAGGCCAAAAAAAAAAAAGATCAACAAAAACAAGAACTGATTCTTTGAAAGGATAAAACAAGATTGATTAACCTCTAGCCAGGCTTACCAAAAAGCAAAGAGAGAGTACCCAAATAAACAAAATCAGAAATGAAAGAGGTGAAATAACAACAGACCTGACAGAAATACAAAGGATTGTTTAAAACTACTATAAACAACTCTATTCCAACAAACCAGACAATCTAGAGTAAATAGATATATTCCTAGAAAAATATAACCTTCCAAAACTCAATCAGGAAGAATCTAAATATCCCAATTGGCCAATAACTATGGAGGAAATTGAAGTAGTCATCAAAAGGCTTCCAGCGAACAAAATCCTGGAGCCAGACAGGCTCACATGGGGGTTTTACCAAACATTCAAAGAAGAACTAAAAACTATCCTCCTCAGTCTATTCCAAAAAAATTCAAGAGGAAGGAACACTTCCAAGCTCATTCTATGAAGCCAGCATTACTCTAATACCAAAGCCAGATAAAGACAACACAATGAAAGAGAATTACAGGCCAATATCCCTCATGAACATGGATGCCAAAATCCTCAACAAAATCTTAGCAAATCAGATCCAGCAGTACATCAGAAAGATGATACACCATGACCAAGTAGGGTTCATACCAGG
>NW_006291189.1:89979-91081 GCF_000327345.1 Myotis davidii | reverse complement strand
TCAATAAATGTGATACATCACATTAGCAGATTACAAGATAAAAATAACACAATCATATCAATGGGTGCAGAAAAAATATTTGACAAAATCCAACACCCTTTCTTGATAAAAACTCTCAGCAAGGTGAGAGAACAGAGGGGTCATAACTCAACATAATAAAAGGCTTATATGATAAACCTAAGCCAACATCATGCTCAATGGGCAAAAACTAAAACCATTTCACCTAAGAACAGGGATTAGAAAGGGATTCCCACTTTCACCACTCGTGTTCAACAGTACTGCAAGTGCTAGCCATAGTAATTAGACAAGAGGAAGAAATAAAAGATATCCAAATTGGAAAAAAGGCATAAAACTGCCATTTTTGGCAGATGACATGATACTGTACATAGAAACCACTAAAGATCCCATAAAAAATAATTTATACATAAATGAACTCAACAATGTTGCAGGATACAAAATTAATGCCAAGAAATCTATGGTATTTTTATACACCAATAGTGAACTTACAGAAAGAGAGATTAAAAAAAACAATCCCATTTAACTTCGCACCAAAAAAAAAAAAATTAAGATACCTAGTAATAAACTTAACTAAGGAGGTAAAAGACCTCTATGTGGAAAACTACAGGATGTTGAAAAAAAGATGGAGGAAGACATAAACAGATGGAAAACATACCGTGTTCATGGATTAGTACAATCAACATCATTAAAATGTCCATACTACTCAAATCAATCTATAGATTCAATGCACTCCCCATTAAATGGCAATGGCATATTTCACAGACCAATAACAAACTCTCCAATAATTCATCTGTAATAAAAAAAAGACCCTGTAGTGCTGCAGCAATCCTGAGAAAGAAGAACAAAGTAGGAGGGATCTCATTACCACATATCAAACTGTATTACACAAGCCACTGTTCTCAAAACTGGCTGGTACTGGCACAACAACAGAGATATAGACCAATGGAATAGAATAAAGAACCCAGAAATTGACCCAAACCACTATACTCAATTAATATTTGACAAAGGAGTCAAGACAGTCTCTTCAATAAATGGTGTTGGGAAAATTTGACAGATACATGCAAAAAAAAAATGAAACTAACCC
>NW_006291189.1:88154-89675 GCF_000327345.1 Myotis davidii | reverse complement strand
GGATACTAAAGATAAAATAAACAAATGGGACTACATCAAAATAAAAAGCTTTTGCACTGCAAAGGAAACCATCAACAAAACAACAAGAAGACCCACTACATGGGAGAACTTATTTGCCAATGATATCACTGATAGGTGTTTAATCTCCAACATTTACAGGGAACTCATACAACTTAACAAAATGAAGATACACAACCCAATCAAAAAAATGGGCAATGGATCTAAATGGACACTTTTTGAAAAAGGACATAAGGAATGCCAAGAACATATGAAAACATGCTCAAAGTCACTAACCATCCGAGAGATGCAAATCAAAATGACAACGCGGTACCATCTCACAACTGTCCAAACGGCTATCATCAACAAATGACAAGTGCTGGTGAGGATGTGGGAAAAAAGGAATCTCATGGACTGTTGGTGGGAATGCAGACTGGTGCAGCCACTGTGGAGAACAATAAGTCTATCACAGGGAGAACAATTTTACATGAATCTAGTTAATTTATAATTTTAGTGTGTTTTGGAGTAGTTTGACACCAATATTAATTATTTAAATTAAACCTAAAAAATGTGTTTTTTAAAAATCCCCACTTTTTGTTCTCCATCTCAAATTGTAAACAGACATTCTCCTTTCCCCACTGATGCCTCTATTCCCCACTGCAACCCTCTCCCCAGGCTTTCATTGCACTATTGTCTGTGTCCATGGGTTATGCATATAAGCTTTTTGGTTGATCTCTCCCCCCACCCCCTGTCTTCCCTCTGATATCCTCAGTCTGTTGCATGCTTCCATGTCTCTGGATCCTCTGGATCTATTTTGTTTTTCAGAATATTTCATTCATTAGATTCCACATATAAGTGAGGTCATGTGATTCTTGTCATTGTCTGAGTGACTTATTTCACTTAGCATAATACTCTCCAGGTCCCTCCATGCTGTTTCAAAGGGTAAGAAATATTTTTTTTTTACAGCTGCACAGTATTCCATTGTGTAAATGTACCACAGTATTTTTATTTTTATCCAATCATCTACCGATGGGCACTTGTGCTGTTTCCAGTTCTTAACTACTGTAAATAAAGCTGCTATTAACATAGGAGTGCATATATTCCTTCTGCCTGGTGTCTCGGGTTTCTTAGGCTATATTCCTTGAAGTGGGGTCACTGGGTCAAATGGAAGTCTCATTTTAAATTGTTTGAGGAAACTCCACAGTGTTTTTTAGAATGGCTGTACCAGTCTGCATTCCCATCAGGGATCTTTCTTTCCTTCCTCCCTCCCTCCCTTCCTTCCTTTTATTTATTTATTTTTTTTACCACATCCTTTCGAGCACTTGTTTGTTGATTTATTAATAGTAGCCATTCTTAAGACTATACTTTTCAGGGATCATTTATAAAGTTTGTTAATAGTGTCTTTCAAAAAGCAGATTCTTTTTTTTAAAATATATTTTATTGATTTTTTACAGAGAGGACGGGAGAGGGATAGAGAGTTAGAAACATTGATGAGAGAGAAACATTGATCAGCCGCCTCCTGCT
>NW_006291189.1:86430-87771 GCF_000327345.1 Myotis davidii | reverse complement strand
GCTGCTCTCCAGCATCTCTGGCTGCATCCTTTGCCTCTGACTTTAATCGCAGGCCTGAGACTTTTAAGGGCTTAGATCTGTCTTTGTTTCTGATTTTGCCTTGGAAATGAACCAGATTCAGCCAGATATCCATTTGTGTAGGCATTAGAAGTTTCAGAGTTTTTGTATGCTCTTTTATTAGTGTAGATGTATGTATGTATGTATGTATTTAAATCCTCACCCAAGAATATTTTTTCGATTGATTTTTAGAGAGAGTGGAAAGGAGAGGGAGAGACAGAGAGAAACACTGTTGTGAGAGAGACACATCGATTGGTTGCCTCCCACATTCCCCTGACCAGGGCCAGGAGCCTGCTACTGAGGTACGTGCCCTTGACCCCAATTGAACCCAAGACCTTCAATTTGAAGGCTGATGCTCTATCCACTGAGTCAAACCAGCTAGGGCAAGAGATCCTTCTTTTTTTATAGCTGTATGATATTCCACTATGTAAATGTACAACAGCATTTTTATCCATTCATCTACTGATGAGCACTTGGGCTGTTTCCAGATATTAGCTATTGTAAATTGTGCTGCTATGAACATAGGGGTGCATATATTCTTTCTGATTGGTGTTTCAGGTGTCTTAGGATATATTCCTAGAAGTGAGATGACTGGGTCAAATGATAGTTCCATTTTTTAATTTTTATTTCAGCACAGATGCTGAAGAAAAAAATGATTGTTGAGACCCATGAATTAAAGTTTACTATTTTTAAAAACCAAAGATACTGAGAAATATTCATGTGAAATTGTGCTCCTGTGATAGACTCATACTTTCATTATTTACCTTTTGGGGACTTCTTCTTAGAAGAAGTTGATGAAATAGATGGAAATCCAGAAGTGCTATGTCTTTGCCAAGAATATCCAACTACTTTTATTAGATAAGTGTCACTTTTGAAGTTGATGAATAACAAATGAGAAGTAGTAATGTCTAATGTTGAATAATGAATGTACATAAGGTGCTAGAAATGATAGATAACAGTGCTTTTTAAATATGAAAAGTTGATAAATGAGGTATAGTTTTGGTGATGCCCCAGTTTTCACTAGTGTCCTGTACTACCAGATTGATCCTACTTTATAAATAGAAGAAAATAAAATATCCTATTTCCTCCTGAAAATACCCAATATGACTACATAAGTACACATTTGTGGGCAATAAAAATATATTTTCTACTATTACTCCATAAACTCTGTAGGGGTCCACTGGGATCTGGGATTTGGCCTGCAGAAATCTGTAATAGCAATTTTGAGCACTTGTGGGATAATGCTAAAATTTAGGTTTTCTCAATAATATCATTCAATGCAGT
>NW_006291189.1:70488-86419 GCF_000327345.1 Myotis davidii | reverse complement strand
CGAGTGTTACATAGCTTAAGGCTCATTTGGGGGATGTAATGGCCAATGCCTAATTTATGCTCTGAGGGTTCATCTCAATATTAACCTTTTATGATTCCAATGAGGTTAGAGGCTTAATAGAATGAAATGAAGTTATTAAAACATATAACTTTATAATATACACAATTCTCACTGTTCCCTCTAGAGTCAAAATATTTCTTTTCAATCTGAATGAGGCAGGGAATGATTTATCCATATATACTTCCCAGTTTGCATTTATCTTTAATGAGAACTTTGCCAGTAACTTTGTTTCTGTAATTAATGACACTGTTTTCCAGAAAATAAAATTATGCCAATCAGTAAACACTAAAAGAGAACATATGTATATGCAACCCGGAGTCCTCATGTGAGTGTGTGTTTGGTACTTTCACTGTAGTTTAAAAATCACAAATCATAACTTTCTTTTCCAATATTCATTTCTAAAGGAGGTTTTGCAGAAATGCTGCCTAATATTTTTTGAAGGTCAATTGAAAGTGAGTCTGCGGCTTGGTCAGGTAAGAGAACACTGCCTAGAGCCATGCTATTCCCATCATTAATCAGAAAGTGAGAAACTTAGAGTCAGCTTGGAAATATGAGTTATGCGGGTTAGAGAAGAATGTATAATCCAGCTCAGTAGAGTGTGAAAGTGTCCATATATCTGCTACTCCTAAATCAGTAATAGCTGAGAATAAAGCTTCATGGGCTTTTTAAATAAAGTGACATTCTTGACAACATATGCCAAATCTCTCTGAGGTAGGTTCCAAGGCCATAGTAAGTCACCACTTCAAATTGTTTTAGTAAAGGCATTATTTTGACTTTTGAGATAAGTATATGTGGGTTGCCATGTAAATTTGTTTTAAGTAGGGTCATTCATGAAATAAGTTAAATACCACAAAATATTCTATGTTCCTCTGAACTGCAAGACAGCTTTAAATATTTAGGGTGTTGTGATAATTGGTCGAGGGGGTAGTTAAGTAAAAACAAGCTGAAGTCATATTCTACACTAAAATGATTTATATTTTATTCAGTTTATTCAGCACACATATTCAACCATGGAGTTGTCATCTTTTCTATCTTATGATTGGGGAAATTGAGCCATGAAGTTACATAACTTGCCCAAGGCCATGAAATTACAAAGTTGCATACTTGAGTCTATATTACAACAAAAAAAGTAATATTTTCCCTATAGAAAATATGCCCTACTATGTTTTATTTTAGTAATATATGCATTTATCCCAATGAAACCTTTAGCTACTGAAAGGGGGAGTTACTAGATTGAATTAATGAATACTGACCTCAAGTACTGGCAGTGAGATATAAATGTTACATGATGCATTTTTGGAAAATTGTTCTCCAGGTAGAAATATGGGTGTATAGTTCCTGCTATCAGTAGTACATTTTCTTTGATCTTTCTTTCTTTATCTTGCAGTTGGGAGGGACCTGCTCACAGTCTCTCAAACTAGTGCCACTGGCAATATTGATAACCAGGCATAAGGATGCAGCATTTAGTCAGGCAGCATAGCTAAGCTTACTGGATCATTTGAGCATCACATGAAATAAAAATAAAACAGATACACTGGTGGGAAAAGGTATAATTATTAGTTTCACACCATCCTGTACACTTCTTGATGACCGGATGATTAGTATCTTAATGTATAGCGAATGACACCATATAAGGATCTATTTTTTTCCAAGAATAAAATGAGGGAGTTCTTAATTTTTAAGGTCACTTTTATTTCTCACCTAACATCATGGCTTTGCACGTGTTCTTCCCTCCACCTATAATGCCTTTCCTGCTCTCACTATCTCCATTTACCTTTTTTCTCGCTTTTTTTTTTCACATCTCAGCTCAAGTGTCACCTCCTCTGAGTAACTTTTTCTGACTCCTCTAGTGACACTTCTATTCTCCTTTCCCTGGATTTCAATTGTAACTGGAATATACTTCTTAAAGATATAAGATAAGGTTTCTACATGTCTAGGGAACTGAGCTGGTTTTAAATTCCAGTCCCACTATTACCATTCAGAAAGTCCTACTCCCTAATCTATTTCAGTTTCCTCAACTATAAAGAAAGGCTATGTTCCAGCTGATTTCTAAGACCCAATGCTGCTGAAAAAGGACAAGGTAGAGCAATTCATATCAAGGTAAAAAAAACCTTGACAACTCTGGTCAAAGGTTGACCAGCTTTGCATTTTGTTCTGTACCTACTGCTTTAACCCCAGTTCTTCATTTGATTGGTGGGGAATACTTTTAAGGATAGAAGATTCTCATAACCAATTTCACTCTAACACTTTATTACCATCTACCTAGAGAACCCTTCCAGTCCCCAAGAGGAGAGAAAATTATTAGATAGAAAAGACAGTCATGATGTGGGTTCCCTTTACCCTTCCATGGTCAGAACAGTACTGTTGCAGAATTTACCAGGCAACCGAAAAATACACGAGTACTCAGAGATTCAGGAAAAAGCCTCTTATTTAAAGCAGCTCTGCTGGCTCAGGTGATGCAAAGATCCAAAGCCTGAACCCCTATACAATGAGATTATTTCTTATATATATTCCTAAATTTCTTTGTTTCCTAACTACCGGGTTTTGTGGTGGGCTTTCACAGCCCCTCCTGAGTCAGTTAGAATGGGGAAGTTAGATTATATCTAAATGGCTGGCCTGGGTCACGCCAGCAACCCCTCCTCTGGCCAAGCTGCCAAATTCCTGGCTCATGGCACCTGCAGAATGGGAGCACCCAAGAAAACAGACTATTGCCTAAAGAAGGGGCAGTAACTTAATTATAGGCTAACAAGAATGTGCACTAGGACACCCGTCACTGCCACAAATTCAGTTTGCTAGCCTCCCCTTTCTCCAGGTTGCCCCCTATATTCCACCTCAGTATAGCCTTAAAATAGTAGTTGAGCAGAAGAAGCCATCAGATTAATTGGGAGAGCCTGAAGCACCAGGAAGTTTACCCTCTCTGGCTGCCCCACTTGCTCCAGGAATTGGAGAATTTATATTGATTTTGCATAACTGAATCGTTAGAACAGGTGCCTAGAACTTCATTCCTCTGGATCTTGGGTTCTGTCTCACTACTTCTAATCAAGTTTTGCATAGCCTTGAGGGTCTAACATTATACTGAGTAATCTACCTAAGATATGGGCGTTGTTTTAAACAATAAAGGCTTTTTATAAGAGGAAACATGCAAGGTTATACAAATGAGACTTCTGAATTATTTTATAGGCTAAACAGCAAAAAGAACTTTATTTTTATTGTTTCTTATAAATTTTACACAGGATGAAGAAGATACAAAGGCTTTATATGAATACCAGACTGAGAGAAAAGAATCTTGTCCCATCCCTCTACCCTTGGTTTTCCATATAGTCCACCATGACAGACACACTATCATAACTACATATAAAAATATTCACATGTCATAGTGTGTGCTAGCCTTCATGATCTAAATCCAAATAAAGGAAAAAGCATATTGATATCTAGAACAGTTGTGTTCAGTCCTAGATATACATTAGATTACTTGTGGTGCTATATAAAAAAACCAATGCAGGGGCCCCATTCCTTAGCAGTGTATGAGCTATCCAGAAATGAAGCTCTGGGTAATCATTTCAATCTGGAGTCTTGAATCTGTCATTTCCTATAGTATTGTTTCTTAAACAATCCCAAAATGTGTTCATGTTTTCTCTTTTAATGTATCCTAAACTCTCTCTCGAATTCTGAAATGTCTGATGATCTTTGGATTGCTTGTTCATAATTAAGAGTAAAACTAAACACACATTGTTAACTATGATGTTTTGTTCTGATTAAAGAAGATACATTCTAACCTGGCTGGGAGTTGCAAAGGGAACCTGGGAGCTCACCTGGAAATGCGGCCCATCCTCCATACCCTGGAGATGCCTATTATGATGGAAAGATTAACAACCTTGTTGCAGAAACCAGAGGCACCAGCCCTTTGCAAACCCCCAGCCCACATTACCTGTAAAATACCCATTTTGAATACCCATCTTATCCTTTTTGTGTACTTTCCCATGTAATTTTTGTCCTTCTAGCCAATATAAGCAGCTGGTTTATGGTGAGGTGCAGAGAAGATTTTGTGGATGACATGCTGCTCTCCCATACTGCCAACATTATTGGAATAAATGCTCATATGTGATTCAACCCTGTCTCTGATTAATTGGCTCAAGTGATAGGTAGCCTAGACTCAATTATTGTCCAGTTACACCAGCTTCTATTCTAAATTAATAATTCATTAATTATTTATCCACTTATCCATGTATCTGTAAGTTTTATACATTAACTCATTAATTTACTTATTCTAAAAACAGTTACTGAGCACTCACTCTGTCAATTATTGGTGTCAGATGCTAGAAATACAATGAGGCATCCAGTATAGACCACGATCTCAAGATGCTCACACTTCCTAAATAGAGACCAAAAAAAGTGTTTGAAGAGACTTTCCAACTCCGTATTTCTAGTTAGCACAAACTGATAAGGGCAGAAATAGAATATTGGGGATCAGATATAATTATAAGAAATATTAATCATGCTCAGTTTATTACACCAGCAGACTCAGCAGAATAATTTCCCAAGTCTGAGCAAAGTAACATGCAGGGTACTTCTCTTTTATATCTTTCTGGTGTCTTTGTCCCTCAAATATGGATTATGCTTCCGGTCCTTTCACTGGCTTTGCAAAAAAGACTCCCTCAGGGTTCCATTGGAATTAGCCTTTTAGCCTTTCAGTTTTGATTAAAGAAAACACAGTCTAACCTGGCTGGGAGTTGCACAGGGAACCTGGGAGCTTACCTGGAAATGCAGCCCATCCTCCCCATCAGGGAGCTGCCTATTACCATGGAAAGAATAAAATCTTGTTGCAGAAACCAGAATCTCCAGCTCTTTGAAGCCACCCAGTACTTTGCATATCACTAGCTCTTTGAAGACCTGTAAACTGCCCATTTGGCATACCCTTTTGTCTACTTGCCCATGTAATTTTTGTCCTCCTACCCAATATAATCAGCTGGCTTATGGTGGGGTGCAGAGCTGATTTTTGTGGATGACCTGCTGCTCTCTCATACTGCCAGCATTATTGGAATAAATGCTCACATATGATTTAACCCTGTCTCTGCTTAATTGGCTCAAGCAGTGACAGGCAGCATGTACCCATTGATTGTCCAGTTACAATGCCTGTAATAATAGAAATAAGATTTTATCTAGGCCCCATCCACTAGAGGACTCTCAGTGGTTAAATGTGAAAGATCCTTCTCACGTGAATGTGCCCACAGGTACACACACACACACACACACAAAATGTCAAACATAATGTGCCCCCACCATTATTCTAGATATAACTTATATTTGGACCAAGAAAATACTTGTCTTTGAGTCACCATGCTTTAATCTCTGCATCTTGATGGATAAAGAGAAAACAAGGACCACATACAAAAAGCAATTTGGTAAAAAATAATGGATATAAATCCCTGCTATTTACTTTAGAGAAAGCAAATAGTGAATAATGTGTTCTACTTGTCCTCCAAAATATTCTCCTGTCTGGCCCTCTCAGGACACCATGAAGGCATAGTTTCCAGCAAAGTAACTTAGTTGACCAGAAGAAAACAAGCAGACCATTTAGAATGTATCCTCATCATTCAAAGGGTTAGAGAACAATGCATAGTAAGTTGAGAAGACAATGAGGGCAGTGTTTTAACATCTGTAGCTTTTCTCAGAATACCTATCTAACTATCTGCAAAGCTGCTCTAAAAAAGCAAACAAAACAAACAACAGATTTGCTAGACCCTGAGTTGTACAGGTCAGATGTACAACTGGGAAAGAGGACTTTTAATACCAGGACAAAACTTTGTAGGATAGCCTCAGCCTGAATCTTTCATCATATAAAGCAGAAGAAGACCAAACTAAAGTCATTAGCATTGAAAGTAAACACTCTTGATATTACTGTTATCAAGTATTTATTAATTTATTCATCAACAAAACTTCATATTTTTCTTTACTGAGGCAGTGTGGGAAGATGGAAAAGAGAAGGAATCTGGAGTCAGGCAAACGTACATGCAAAGCTTGTTCCACCACTTACTGGAATGTGAACTACAGCTAATAATTTGAACTCTCTGAGCCTTGTTATTTCATATGAAGATTATAATAGCTTTCTACTTCACTGGGTTGTCATGAAGTTTAAATAAGATAATGAGTATATGAGTGGGCCAGCAGTGAATGTATTTGTAAATATTTTATAAACATGGCTACTACAATTAATCTGCAATTACATTTCCCAATGATAAAGTTATCTAAAAAAAATTAAAAACACATAAGATGCATCTAAATTTCAGGCTTAAACCTGAAAAGGTAAATTGCTATCTTTATTGTGTGGGAGCTTTGTAGAACTGTTACTTTTGAGAAGACGATCATTTTAATATCATTTTAGTCTTATGGTACTATTTCTTACATAAATGTTATACGCTTGCTTATCATTCACCTCAGCTCTGATCTCTGTTCACTATTACTTGCAAAAAATGTTCACATTTCCTGTCATTGATGTCTTATTTCTTCCAGGCTCTCAAGTTTTGTCTATCAGGGTTTTTTTCAGCTTTTTTTCCCTAAAGCCTGCCAGCCTTCATGAAGGAGATTGAACCCAGTAGTCAGTGACAGCAGAAACTAAAGAGAGCAGCAATGATGGAAGGACAAGGTCAAAAAAGATGTTAGTTGCTCTGGGGTAAAGAGAAGCAGAATAAAAGTTTGAGAATCAGGAAAAGAAGATAAGTGGTCAGTGAAGGTGTTAGGTCAGAGAGAGCCCAGGATCGGATACATGCAGACCTCTGATGAGACAATGGACTTCCCCTGGAATTTCTCACAGATCAAGGTGCCAGACACAGATACCTGCTTCTTCTCCCTTAATCCACATACCCCCACACAGATACTGACTTCTTTCTGAATACCCCCGCCCATCCCCTGCAGCAGAGAATTCCTCAGCTCATGTCCCCGCCCCTCACCCAACCATATAAAAAAAGTGCCCCCTCCCTGTTGGTGTGAATACACATGCCCTATCTTTTGGGGTACGTGGGTCTCCCCGGGACGCAGAAATATACCTTTTCCTTTCCTTTCTTTTCTGATTCACTGGACTCTCTATTTCTTGTGCTGCCTCCTGAGCCACCTAACCTAACAGAAGGAATGTTGGAAAACTGCACTCCCTATATGGGATACTTGTTAGGTGCAAGGGATTATGAGAAGCATGTACAGTTATCTAATTTAAGACTCACAACTCTCTATGAGGGAAGAACTTGTATTGTATATCTCCAATATTCCAACTTGGAAAATAACGTTCCATAACAGAGAACTCATTTTTTGATATATGAAAAAGCAGGACATGAACAGAGGCAGTGTAATTAAATTCAAATCAAAATTTTCAGGAGACCTGAGTTTTATTCCCAGCATTGTCATGTTCGCTGCTACAGAGTTAATTTGGACAAGTCCCTCACCACTCTGAACTTTAGGTTCTTATAGGGGCAATAATAGAATATTGGGGAGGGACCAGCTATAATTGTAAGAAATATGCTCTGTTAACCGTGATTGTTTTGTTCTGATTAATGAAGGCGCATTCTAATCTGGCTGGGAATTGTATGAAGGATCTGGGAGCTCACTTGGAAATAGGGCCCATCATCCCCATCAAGGAGCTGCCTATTATCATGGAAAGATTAACAACCTTGTTGCAGATACCAGAGGCACCAGCCCTTTGAAGACCCCCAGCCTTGGCATGCCTGCAGGCCTTTGTAAATCCCCAGCCCCCATTACCTGTAAACTGCCCATTTAGCATACACTTTTGTCTACTTCCCCTTGTAATCTTTGTCCTTCTACGCAATATAAGCATCTGGCTTATGGTGGGGGGCAGAGCAGATTTGTGTGGATAACCTGCTGCTCTCCCATACTTCCAGCAGTATTAGAATAAATGATCATAAACGATTCAACCCTGTCTCTGCTTAATTGACTCAGGTAGTGACAGGCAGCCCAGAGCCATTGATTATCTGGTTACAGTTTCTCTTCTGGAGAATCTGGGTAATATGCACTGCTTACCTTGCACTGTTGCCATGGATCACATATGAGATGGCACACTACCACAGTGGTTCAAGTGGTGGGTTCTAGAGCTATGAGGCTTTGCTTCCAAACCTGTTAACTAACTGTATAACCCTGGGAAAGTTGTTTATCCGCTCAGTCCTTTAGTTCCCTTGCCTTTAAAATGGGGATAATAACAGTATCTGATAGGGGCAGAAATAGAATATTGGGAATCAGCTATAATTGTAAGAAATGTTAACCATGCTCTGTTAACCATGATTTTTTTTGTTCTGATTAAAGAAGGGGCATTCTAACCTGGATGGGAGTTTCATGTGGTTATCTGGTGCTGGGGCTGACCAGCAGACCCTGAGCGACAGATGAATGGATAACTCTGACACAACAGTTGCTGTGAAAGAAAGGGCTAAGGGACTGTGTGGCTAAAGGAACCAGACAGTCTTGATCAGCTGCCTCATTAGGCTTTTATTGTAACAACAGTTTGAGATAAAGTTTATCTTTTAGATACAATCTGTAGGGTAAGTAATAGTGGGAGGGCAGATGTGTTTGTAGTGTCCTTTAAAGCAAGAACACCCAAAGATTAAGCATAAGGATTCCAGTAAACACCGAGGGGTCTGCACGTGCACAGACTTGTTTGGAAAGGTCAGGGAATAATTAGGGGTGCTGCCTTTGGCACTCCCCTAAGTCAGAATTCTGATAAATAGAGTGGGCAGCGTTCCGCAAACTTCCCTCTTCTTGGAATGTCGTCTGTACAAACGTTCCAACCAAGTCTCATATTCCCCACAATCTGGGAGCTCACTTGGAAATGTGGCCCATCCTCCACACCTGGGAGTTGCCTATTATCATGGGAATATTAAGAACCTTGTTTCAGAAACCAGAGCTACCAGCCCTTTGCATATTGCCAGCCCTTTGAAGACCTCCATCCTTTGCATACCCACAGGCCTTTGCAAATATCCAGCACCCATTACATGTAAACTGCCCAGTTGACATACCCTTTCCCATGTAATCTTTGTCCTTCTATCCAATATAAGCAGCTGGATTATGGGAGAGGCAGAGCAGATATTTTTGGATGACCTGCTGCTCTCCCATACTGCCAGCAGTGTTGGAATAAATGCTCATATATTATTCAACCACATCTCTGCTTAATTGGCTCAAGTAGTGGCAGGCAGTATGAACCAATTGATTCTCTGGTTACATACTCATTATTAGGTTTTTGGAAGCATTAAATTAGTTAATACATGTAAAGTGTTTTGAACAGTGTAGCTTACATTGTTTATGCATGCTTTGTTTAATAACTAATATAACTAGCAGGGAAGGAACATTTTAAACAGTACAAGTGTAAGGGATTATTCTTATTAAAATTTAATCTAACATATTTTCATTCATGAGTGATATCCTGTTCTGTAGTATCTTATAAAGGTGTTTCCAATATACAGTGATCATTAATTGGACCACTGAGTGGCCTAGATTCCCAATTTCTGTGTGTGAGATATATTACCTACAAATATGAATTTACTCAGTTGTGTTATTTGGTAGATGTAGCAGACACCAGCTCATTATATTTTCTACCTATTTGAATCCTACCTGTTCTTTAGGACTGAACAATGTAGCAGGAAAAACAAAAAAGGCTAATCAGCTAATCAAAGCCTCAGAGCATACTCTAGAACAGGGGTCCTCAAATTTTTAAACAGGGGGCCAGTTCACTGTCCCTCAGACCGTTGGAGGGCCAGACTATAGTTTAAAAAAAAAAAACTATGAACAAATTCCTACGCACACTGCACATATCTTTTTTTGAAGTAAAAAAAAAAAAAGGGAACAAATACAATATTTGTATTTGCATGTGGCCCACAGGCCGTAGTTTGAGGACCCCTGCTCTAGAACTTCTGGAAAAGTTGGTGGCATAATGGCACACTGACAACAGCTCCTCTCTGACAGCCATCAGAATAAATGAAGCAAATAAACCTCACAGATAACAGGAAAAACCACATGCTCATACTACAAACTGCAGACAATACTGGTCAGGTACAATGCAGAGCAGACCAAAATGAAACAGGATAGTACCATCCAGACTTAACAACTCTTGAATCCAATAATACTTTCATATAGTAAGTGGATGAAGTCCTTAAGATTTCCACTTCTAGCTCTCAGCTTGGAAGGATGAGGACTGGAGGCAATAGCAGATCAGAAGAGATACTGAGTATACATACTGCTTGCATTTTGTTCCTTAATATCAGCTCTCCACAGGAACAGTAGTGCTGAAGGAGCAACCACATGACTAAACACATCATTTTTTTCCTGACCCAGCTTTCTAAAATGAAAGTAGTGAAATCTTGAGGCAAGCTTTTTTTAGACCTACAGGTCAGAAGTTATTGTGTAGAGAAAAATATGCACTGGTGCATAAAACAATTGGCAATTATGGGATACATATCTATACATATAAAGAGGTAATATGCAAATTCTCTGGGATGCCGTAATGTCATGACCACTCAGGAGGATGCAGATGGGTGGGAGGGAGCTCTGTGCACAGTTAGGCAAGACACAGATGGTGCAGGCCCAGAGAGAACAGGACCTGCCAGCCGCGGCACCCCAGTTGTCCCGCCTCTGAGCATGAGCTGCAGAGGAAACACCTTTTCTGACCGCTCATTGGCTAAGCTCCTGGTACGCCACTTGCAGTGTTCTTGGTAACTTGGGTAATAAGAATCCAAGTAGGTGATCTAGGGTTTTTCCACCTCACTCCTGGAGGAAAAAATGAAGGTCCACTGCTGGAGGGGCTAAGAAATGTCATATCCTGCCCTAGCCAGTTTGGCTCAGTGGATAGAGCCTTGGTCTGTGGACCACAGTGTCCAGGTTCAATTCTGGTCAAGGGCAAGTACCTAGGTTGCAGGGTCCTCCCTTGCAGGGGCCCAAGTCAGGGCTCATGCAGGAGGCAACCAATTGAAGTGTCTCTTTAACATTTATGTTTCTCTCTGTCTTTCCCTCTCTCTTCCAGGCTCTCTAAAAATCAATGGAAAAATACACTCAGGTGAGGAAAGAAAGAAAGACAGAGAGAAAGAAAGAAAGAGAGAAAAGAAAGACCATATCCTATGAAAAAGACATCTTGAAAATGCCTAAAGAAAGTTGTCATTTTTTTCGTGGTGAAGGAACTTGACTCCTTGTTGATGAAAACACCTTGGCAGCTGTGGCAGCCAGCACTGGCAGCAGCAGCGGGGCGATGGGGGCAGTGCTTTCCCCTGATTATCCCGGTCACCTCCTGCAGAGGGAGGCCAGACTGTTGCTTAGGCCTGCTCCCCACAGGAGCGGGCCTAAGCCATCACTAGGACATCCCCTGAGGGCTCCCAGACTGTGAGAGGGGACAGGCTGGGCTGAGGGACGCTCCCCCAGTGCATGAATTTTCATGCACCGGGCCTCTAGTATACACATAAAACAGTCCTTGAAAAGTTGGCAAAATAGTTTGTAAATAATTACAGTTTAATACTATGGGAAAAATAACCCCCCAAATTGCAAATTTAAAAGAAAAACACATAGGAAATATTGGAAATAAACAACTGTGAATATATGTGCATAGGCAGCTATTCTTTCCTCATTTACTCTGGTTGTAATAGAGTAGCTGTTGCTCTAAAGTCCTTTTTATATTAGAATGCATTGTGTTTTGAATCCTTTCTCCTTCCATCTTCTAACAAACTTAACTTTAAAAATATCCACTTTTTATTGTCTCCAGTTACATCATTGATCTGTCACATCTACGTTTAAATATAACATTGTTTTCATCTTAACCATTGCCCCCCTACAAACTCCACCAGCTACTACCTTATATCTGTCATTTGTCTTTCCTGCAAATCATTCTAGAATCAACTTCCATGGTTATTAGGATTCTGTTCCTACTAGTCTTTTAAAATTGCTCTCATAAACTCATTAACAGTCTCTTGGTATTTCTCAGTCTTCTGATCTATGGCTGCTTCTCATTTTGCTCTGAGCAAACTCATCCATGCCAGTGGATTCAATTATCAATGAAATCAGTTCTCAATAAGAGTCCCTGGGGGAATTGTTGGAATATACTGAAATGAATTGTTGATGAGAATATGTAGTTTGAAAACACATATTACAAATGGCAATCATTGTTTAATACCAACTATTGAGTGTAAACTCTAAATGTTTTGGATAGCAGAAAAATAGAAAAGATAGTCAGAAAGCATTTTATTTATGAATCTTATCTAGACATATCCCGAGGAAATTTCAGTACGCTAAAGACAATGAAAACAAGAGAAAACACAATTATGTACAATTTGACAATATACGACTTAACAAGCAAATTGAAAATACAATACTTAATAGCAAGATTAAAGCCAGAATACAGTTGAATAAAAATTACCATGCCCAGCCGGTGTGGTTCTGTGGTTAAGTGTCGACATATGAACTAGGATTCACAGTTAAATTTGCAGTCTGGGCACATGACAGGGTTGCAGGTTGCAGTGTTGCAGGCTAGATCCCCAGTGGGGGGCATGCAGGAGGCAGCCAATCAATGATTCTCTCTCATCATTGATGCTTCTATCTCTCTCTCTCTCTCCCGTCCTTTCTGAAATCAATAAAAATATATTTGTAAAAAAAAATGCTCAAAGAATTAAGATTTGGAGAAAATTAAAGAAACTGCTAGTATTTGACTCTATGATAAAGACTTTATCAGGGCTCTACCACTTAATTGCACAGTGACCTTGAGAAAATCACCTAACCTCTTATAGTTTGTTTTTTCATCTGTGTAAAAGGATGATCATACTGTCTAACTTATTTGTTTGTGATGAAAATGAAAGAATACATTCAAAAAATTTTAGAACAAAATTTGGAACATAGTAAGAATATAATATTTGCTGGGCTTAATCTTATTTCCATTAGTATTCTCAATAGATAAGCAGTTTTCCCTAAGTGATTTATTTATTAGTCCATTTCCCAAAAAAAATATTTAAAATGCTACTTGTATTATAGTTCTAATTACAGTAGATGATGAGATGTATGTCTAAAACCTTTATTTTATCTTATTGTTCTGTCTGTGCATTTCCATAACAGGAGTAACGCATACTTTAAAATAATTTTATAATAGTGAGCATTCTTCTCTTGTTCCTGGAATTAATTTTTAATTTTTTATGACTAAACATAGGACTTTTAGTTTGAGCCATATATTTAATTTGCTAAGAAAGCACAATGCTAATTGCCTTTGCAAAATGCTGGAACATTTTGCATTTTCAGTATTATTCATGAATATGCCCACATCCCACGCCTTTTCTAACAGCAGATTTCCTAATGTTCTTTCTTTCTGCTAATATGTTTCTTTGTTATCAATCTGCAGGGTGAAAAATATCTCATTTTAGTCGTTATTTTATAGATACAAAGAAATTACATCTTTTCTATGTTACTCTACTTTTATTCAGGCCTTTTTTTAAAATTTCTCCCAGTAAAGTTTTATATAGTCTTTTTCTTCATTTAATACCAATACATTGCTTGATAAATTTATTTCTTGGTGTTTTATTTTCATTGTATTTGTATTTCTTATGTAAATGAAATTTTCCCATTACATTTGAATTTGTTTTCTTGGTATAAATGGAAGATATTAATCATTGTATATAAATTTTACATTTCAAACATATAGAATTTGATTTTGTTCTCTTGTCTGAATGCATAATCTAGCACTTTTAAAACTATTTTAAATAATAGTGGTGAAAGCAGTATCTAAATTTTGTTCCTGAAATTAAATTCAGTCTTTTCAAATATTTTACAATAAAATATGACTTTTAATATGAGTCATATATTATACTTTTTAAGGAAGCATTCATAACTTACTGAAGGTTGAGTTATGTAAATTCCTTTATTGACATCTACCAGGATGACCATATTATAACAACTTTTGACTTATTAATATGGTAAATAATATTCATGCAATTCTTAGGGGTTCCTGTTATTGAACTGTTTGCATTCCTAAAATGCCTCCCTTTTCATCATTATGTATTATTCTGTTGATCTGCTGTTGGAATATATTTGCCAATGTTTCATTTCAAAATTTTGCATCAATACTTGTTCATATCAGTAGTTTTCTTCACATTTGCTATTTTGTCATTCCGTGCTCTGGAACAATTTAAAATGCACAGAAGTTATAGGAGCATGACTTCTAAAAGAATGATCTCAGTAGGCAGAGAGAGAGATGGATTTAAAATCTGGTTTTGATACCATTGCAATTAACCTAGTTATTAATGACAAGAAAGGAGCAAAGGGAAGGCCAGATATTGTAGGTATGTCATTTGTGGAGCTTCTTCAAGAAGTTAAAGAGAATTGTCTTGGGTTTGATTCCTGGTCAGGGGCACATGTCTGCATTGCAGACTCTATCTTAGGCCCAGTTGGGGTGCATGAGGAAGGAAATCAATCCATGTGTCTCTCTCACATGGATCTCTCTCTCTCTCTCTTTCTCTCTCTCTCTCTCTCCCTCCCTCCCTCCCTCTCTTCCACTCTCTCTAAAAATCAATGGAAAAAATATCCTAGGGTGAGGATTAACAACAACAAAACAATGGTCAACGTACATAAAAGGCCAATTGAAAAATAAGGAAAGAAAATTAAATCAATAAAAATAAAAAGATGCTTACCTTCACAAGTTATCAAAAATGCAGACTAAAGAAAGACATTTTTCAACTTTCAGATTGCTAATGAAAACCAATATTAACAAAGATAAAAGAACATGAGGAAACCCATTGTCAGGAAAGACATGGGGTCTGAGTGTCCTAGTGCAATGATGGTGGAAATGCAAACTGATCCAGACTTTTTGAAAGAGCAATTAGAGATGTGCCTCAAAATTTGGTAAATAAATATTCCTTAGCTCAGCAGATCTTCTAAGAATGTTTCTAAGATGATAGCACAAACAGAAAACATTTAAAAGTGCATGCACAAGCATGATCCCTGCAGCATTACTTTTAATAGGGAGCATTTGGCAACAACCTAAATGTCAATCAAGTGAAGAGTGACTTAGTAAAGACCTGTAAAGCCAAATGCTTTGCAGTGCGAAAATGGTGATGTCAATAGACGTGAAAAGGGGTCCACACTAAATTGATGACTGACAAAAGCAAGCTATTAAATAACATGCATTTGCAACAACATGGATGGACCTTGAGATCATTATGCTAAGTGAAATAAGTCAGTCAGAAAAATCTCAGAACCATATGATTTCACTCATATGTGGGATATAAAACTGAAACTCAGGAACACAGCAGTGTGGTAGTTACCAGGAAGAAGGGGGTGGAGGGAGAAGGGGGTCAAGGGAAGATTTGACTTTTGGTGGTGAGCAGATGGTGCAATATACAGGCCTTGTAACTTTGAAACCTATATGTTCATGTTGACCAATGTCACCCCAATCAATTTAATAAAAAAATAAATTAAAAAATAAATAAGTAACATGGAGTATAACCTTATTCATGTAAACGTTTATGTAGGTGTGTGTACTTATATGTGCACATATATTAATATCTGACTAAAAAAATCTTGGCCTCTTGTTCTCTTTTTAAGACCTATTTCCACAGGTATCTCATTTAAGAAAACAACAGTTTATCATAAATATTTGAAAGGCAACTTACTTCGAGTTCCTATTCTTGAAAAGTGCTGTGATGGAGAACACATTCATAATGCACAACAAAACTGATTAAACACTCTCTCCTCTTTATATATGTCTCCCTCTAAGTCTCCAATGCTTCTTCAATTCATGTAATTTGAGGTATAGCTTTAGAAATCTCTACTGCCTGTTACTAGTTTAACAACCAGAGAGAAGGAGGGAAGGAGGGGGAGAGACAGAGAGATAGATGAGAGATAGATAGAGATAGAGATC
>NW_006291189.1:69515-70451 GCF_000327345.1 Myotis davidii | reverse complement strand
GAGAGAGAGAGAGAGAGAGAGAGAGAGCATTCCCAGTGTCTTGCCCCAGATTTCCTGGGGTGAAACTAACACTGAATTAAAATGTCAGATCTTTCATTATTCACATAGAGGACATAAAAGGCTAGGGTGAGGGAGGACTATTCATACAAAAAAAAAAAGTCCTGGACAGATAAACCTATAAAGATAATTACAAAGATAAATATAGATTCTTAATCAAAACTTCCTGGGTTTTGCTCAAGGAAAAAAAATAGATCAATTTTTGTGCATTGCAAGGTTTCCTACTTCACATTGTTCTTAAAACAAGACTTCATTCTGTACCATTAAGAAAAAGTTTCTAGTGCTTTCTGTGAGCTTTTCTTATATGCATCATAAAGACTTGTAGTATGTTCAAGATCTGTGATTTCTTATATAATTGCTTGATTATATGTAGACATGTGTACATGATTTTAGACAAGATCACAATGTCTCAACTTTGGCACTATTGACAATTTGGGCTGCATGATTTCTTTTTCTTTATTGGAGGTGGTGAAACTGATCAGTGCTTTATAGAATTATTATTAGCATCCCTTGGTTCTAGCCATTGAATGTCAGTAAGGATCTTCCACTCACCACCCACCAAAGTGTGCGAATAAAATATGTCCAGATATTGCTAACTGTGCCATAAGGGGCAAAACTACACCTTGTTGACAAACACAAGAACTAGCACAGATCTTTTTTTTTTTGGGGGGGGGGCTGGGGCTACATAGTATTTTATAGAGATTTAAATATATACACATATGTATGTGTGTATTATAATTATTTTTAGAAAATAAAGGTCAGGGAGTACCATAAGGAAGTTTCTTCAGTGAAGTCATATTATAAAATAAAAGGAAAAAAGTTCAATAAAAATACAAATGTTTAAGCAACTATAAAAAAAAAAAGAATGCTCATTATTAT
>NW_006291189.1:63210-69444 GCF_000327345.1 Myotis davidii | reverse complement strand
TTTGCTATCCTTTCTTTCCCTGGCAGCAATATAAGAGAGAGGGGGATTCTGCTTAGCTCTTCTTAGGCAAGTCACCTCTGACTCTGCTTGCCTTTAACCTCAGACCAGCATCCCCTATTTTACCCACTCAGATTTCAATGTCCTGCAAGACCTGTAGCTATCTGTCCTACTACCACACACAAACTAAATTAAATCCAGAAAGGTTGCAGCCTACACCAGGGTTTTCATTCTCAGGATTATGGACATTTAGAGCCAGATAATTCCTTGCTGTTGGGGGCTATGTTGTATAATGTAGCATTTAGCAACATCCTTGCCTTTTACTAGTATCCATTTATACCAGTAAAACCTATCCCACAGTTACAACTCCAAAACAATCTCCAGATATGGACAAATGTCCACTGGGGAGGGAGAAAAATCACTCTCAGAATGAAAACCACTGGCCTATAGTGATAAGAAGACAGCTGATATGTGGTGATAGGGCTGGGTATGGAGCAGAGTCCTTTGTTCTTCTCTCTCAGGGAGGCGAAGAGGCTAAGACATGGCTTTGGTTTGAGTGCTAGGCCTACACAAAACACAGATATCACATATAGGGACTGCTGCTACGAAACCTAGAAATACATTTAGTGATTTCTCTGATCACTTCATGTTTCCCACTTAATTTTTACCTCTTCATCATGACATGTCTACATAAAGTTTAATTCATTTAACAGATTGTTATCCCATTTTAGGAAAATGCCTGGGTATGGATGAGCCAGAAGGCCTAGTCTCAATTTGACCAAAGCTGTTGAGTAGCTCCACGTAGAAACCTCCCAGAGTTCCTAATATCCTGCAGAGGAGAAAGAGCAAATGGATTGAGTCAGCAGGCATCTCCTGATGCCTTTTAGCATCACTTGTGCTCTCTCTAGAGTCACAGGCAGTTCACACTGCTGAGCTTACACAAACACTATCAATTTTTTCTCATGGATCCTAGATCACGGTTTTAGCAGCCTTGCAAAGTGTCTAGTATTACAATTATTTTTAGAAAATAAAGGTCAGGGAGTACCATAAGGAAGTTTCTTCAGTGAAGTCATATTATAAAACTTTGATTTTTTTTGGCTCTTTTTTTACTGTGTTGTCCTGAATAAGTCTCTTACTCCTCTCTGTGCTTTACTGTGCTCATCTGCTAAATGTGTATGATTATACTTGCACTATCTATGTCACAGGATTTCTATAAATAGCAGATGAAATTCTTGCAAGTGGCAAAGCACTAAGCAATTTTCAGGTTGTTTTTTTTTTTTTTTTACTCTAAAGCATTCTAACTGATGTGTGGAGAATAAGAAATTAAAATGCATACCTGAGAAAGGGCTTGCCCTTTCTCTGCCTATCTTTAAATACAGGAGGGTTTCAGGGGTTCTGGTTTTACCCTGCTATGTTATGATCTTCTCAATCACATGAGAGATTAGCTTTTCAGGTTATTCCAAAATTATAAAATATGGTAACTGAGAGGCCAACCTAAGCCATTCCCTTAATTTTACAAAAGAGAAAAATGAAACTCATAAAAGGTAAATAATATATATAAGATCATGCAGTTCATTAGTGGTAGATACAGTACAGGAACCCAGACTAATGTGAGTTTTATCAAGGTCAAGTCTGGTTTTGTCATCCTATCTAACAAAAGGGAGACATGGTAATTAGCCGTACATCCGCTACCCTTCCCATTGGCTAATCAGGGAGATATGCAAATTAACTGCCAGCCAAGATGGCGGCCGGCAGCCAGGCAGCTTGAAGAGAACATGAGGCTAGCTTGCTTCAGTGACGGAGGACTCTAACGTTCCCCGCCTGCTGCTGTCGGCCTCTGAACTTGCAGTTTGAAACATTGGTACAAATACGGAAGCTAAAAAAAACCCAGAAACCTGCTTTCAGCCAGCCAGGATCTCAGAGCTGGAGTTGAAACAGTGTTTCGATTATAGAACCCAAATAAACCAGATACCTGCTTTCAGCAGCGGAGGCCTAAGAGCTGGAGCCAAGCCTCAGAGCTAAAGCGGGTCCAGAATAAAAAAAAAAAAAGGGAGCAGTTGGGAGCTTCAGTCACCCACCAGCCTGAAAACAGCCCCCAGCCCCCCACCCAGACTGGCCAGACACCCCAGTGAGGACCCCCACCCTGAAGGGTTTGTGCCCAGCTGCAAACAGCCCTCAGCCCCTCACCCAGGCTGGCCAGGAAGCCAAGTGGGGACCCCCACCCTGCTCCAGGACACCCTTAAGGGCAAACCAGCCATCCCCCACCCATGCACCAGGCCTCTATCCTATATAGTAGAAGGGTAATATGCCTCCCAGCAGCAGGATCAGCGGAGCCGCGAGGCCTCCTGGCACCGGGATCAGCATGAAAGGGGCAACACCCAAACCCCCTGATCGGCCCTGCTCTGTGTGTGACAGGGGGTGGCGCCACAACCTCCCCATCGACCCTGCCTTGAGTGTGACAGGGGGCGGTGCCCCAAACCCCCAATCGGCCCTACCCTGCGCATGACTGAGGGTGGCATCGCAACCTCCCGATCCGCCCTGCTCTGTGCATGATAGGGGTCAGCGCCCCAACTCCCCAATCGGCCCTGCTCTGAGCCCAACCAGGGGCTGCACCTAGGGATTGGGCCTGCCCTCTACCACCTGGGAGCAGGCCTAAGCCAGCAGGTCATTATCTCCCGAGGGGTCCCAGACTGCAAGAGGGCACAGGCCAGGCTGAGGGACCTCCCCTCCCCACCAAGTGCACAAATTAAATAAATTGCTTGTCCACTAAAACAAAGAAAAGGAAAATATGTGGTTTCTAAATATAATCAACCATTGGGAATAGAAAGACTAAGCATGCAATTCAATTCCTTTGGCTTGGATTAGCTCCTGTGGTATTTTCTCAGGATTTTAGATAGCATTACTTCTAACCCAATGGATTGGGATGGACCCTAGAAACCTGTAAATATCCATTTTAATTTTCTTTTTGGGGAGTTCATGGGGATTTGGGTGGTGGTGGAGTACTCACCATGGTTTAGAAGGCCTAAAGATTTATTTATCTTTTTATTATATTTGTTGTTGAAAGTATTACAGATGCCCTCCTTTTTTTCCCATTGACCTCCTCCACCACAGTCCCTCCACCTCCCCAGGCTTTCACCGCAGTATTGTCTGTGTCCATGGGCTATGCATATCTATCTATATAATATAAGAATATGCAAATTAGCCAGGGCACTGTAACATCACAACCAAACAGCAGGGACCTGAGGCTGCATGGTGCCTGGCAGAGGCAAGGGACCTCAGGCTGCACCCTCCACCCTGGCCCCAGTCCTGGAGACCTCAAGCCATGCTCCCCACCCCACAGGCCTTGACAGGGGACCTCAGGCTGTGCCCTCCCCCCCCGCCCTGGTGCTGGGCCTGGAGACCTTAGGCCACACCCCCACCTCGGCACCGGGCTGGGAGATGTCAGGCCACACCCTCCACCCCAGTGCCAGGCCAGGGGACCTCAGGCTGCACCCCCTGCCCAGTGGGGCTACACAGGGGACCTCAGGCTGTGTCCCTCACCTGGCAGGGTTTGACAGGGTACCTCAGACCATGGCCTCCATCTGGAGGGGCTTGTTGAGGGACCTCAGGCCATGCCCCCCACCTGGAAGGGCTTGATAGGGACCTCAGGCCGTGCCCCCCACCTCAGTGCCAGGCCAGGGGACCTGAGGCTGCACCCCCTGCCCAGAGGGGCTTGATGAGGGTGTCTGGCCAGGTCTTGGTCTTACCCAATGGGGGTAGGGCCGGCCGGGTCTAGGTCTCCTGTGTTTTCAAAGCACTTGAGGGTGGTGGGTGGAGGCTTGATTCTAGGTCCTACAGCGTGCCCAAGATTCTGACAGGAGGGAGATTTTCATATACATTTTACTAATTTTCTTTCATATCTGACACTTCTATTATAGAGAAAGGGCAAATAGCAATATTAAAATATTTCCTCTAATTAATTCCCTTTTAATGTGCACAGATTTCATGCACCAGGCCACTGGTATGTATATAAGTTCTTTGGTTAATCCTAAAGATTGATTTAATCTTGGCTCTCATTTTGTTTTCTCAAATGATCTTGCGTTATGATTGGTTATAGTCTTTTTCTGAGGTATGAAAAGACACTGCTGTACATGCATTCAAACTGAGACCTTGATATTTTATTAGTTTTCAGGCACCAGCTGCTAGACTTTCAGAATCCAATACAATGTCACACTGAGGCCATGCTCACCCTGTGCTACTTCCAACCAATAACTGAGCACAACAGGAACACTAGAGCCAGGCCATTTCACCACACTGTGAGACTTCTATAATTGGCTATCTTTGCCCTTTGGTTTCCTACTGCTCTGGACTAGCCAAGATTTTCTCAGAGCAGTGCTGAAGTCTGAAGAACTTCCTATCCAAACCTCCTTTGTCCCTTCTCTCCTTTAAGAGAAGTCAGATCTACAATGAGTTTTGGGGTTCTCTCAGCATACACTGGTTCCCTTTCCCTTCTATACTTCATAGTCTTTTTCCCAATAAATATTTTGCACTTCCAATTCTTCTTTGACATGAGTTTCCCAGATAACCAGAAAAGATACATAATGCAATAAAAAAGTATTCTTCCTTAAAATGTTTGTAACTGGAACCCCTTTAAGACATTAGTTTGAACTACAAGTTCATGGAAAATACAGGAGATATAGGAACAAGTTAAATGAGGTCATGAGCAAATAATCAGAAAAATGGAAAAGTGGAACATTTTCCCTAATGTCCTCTAAAAGAGAGTATTCCAGACTGAATATTGAGAGACATAAGAACCAAATGTGATGCATAATCATTGATGAGATATATATTTCAAAGATTGGGCTGTATAAAAGATTTTAGGTAAGTTTAAATACGAACTGGATATTAAAAATATTAAGAAATTATTTTTACTTTTGTTAGCTGTTTTAATAATATTGTGGTATATAGAAAAATCTTACTTTTTAGAGATATATACCAATAAATTAAGGTACAACATGCAAAAATGATTATAATGTTCTTTGAAATACTTCATAATATAAAAATATAGATGAGTAAAATATGGAAAAAATATCCTGGTGGTATTATCTCCACTGTAAGAAGCAAATAAAAATGCTAACTTGCACCACCACTATTTAGCTTTTCTTTGAAAATTGTTGTTAATAAAATAACACCAAGAATGATAACAGCATCAACAAAATATTTATAGTGCTTACTATGTGCAATATTCTAAGCATTTTGCATAAACTAACTCATTTTATCTTTAAAACAACTTATAAGGTAGGTAACTATATTTCAATTTTACAGAAAGCTGAGATAAAGAGATGTAAAGTATAGCCCATCAAAGCATAGCATTAAAGTGGTGAAGCTACATTTAAACACACGTACTTTGGTCCCAATAAAAATAAATAAATACATATACATAGGTGTTAGGTAGATGATGATGATTGTAGATAGGTAGAGATAGGTAAATAGATAGATATAAATAATTATTTGTATATTTATTTTTATATGCCTAGAAAACTTGAACAAATTCACTGTACACCTTTTAAAAACTAATTACAGGTCCATTATGGTAAAATAGAGGACATTTACTATACCAAATGCAAAATTTATTTAGGAATAATCCTAAGTTAAACTTTATATTTCCTATAAATATAATGTATAATTTTCTATTTGTTCCATCAAAAGACCATTCAAAAACTTTGGGAAATTGAGTCAAAGATATATATCTTTAATAATAGATATATTATATCGATCACAGAACAGGGTAGATCAGGGGGTTGGGGAGCTCCCCCCTGTCACGCACAGAGCTGACAAAACTGTATTTCCTATGCCCCAATAGGTGACAATAACTAATATGATTTTTTAATTAAAAAATGTAAATTACAGTTTGTATTCAATCTTGTTTAATATCCGCTTCATGTAGATAGCAGAGTGATTAGACAATAACATCCTATCTAATAAAAAAGAAACATGGTAATGAGCGTATGACCGCTACCATTCCCATTGGTTAATCAGGGCAATATGCAAATTAACTGCCAGCCAAGATGGCGACCGGCAGCCAGGCAGCTTGAAACTAACATGAGGCTTGCTTGCTTCAGTGACAACAGACTCCAATGTTCCCTGCCTGCCGCTGCAGACCTCTGAGCTGCAACTCTAAGCAACTATGTAACAAATATAGAAGCTAAACAAAACCCCAGAAACCTGCTTTAGTCGCCAGGCTTCAGCCAACAGGAT
>NW_006291189.1:61870-63079 GCF_000327345.1 Myotis davidii | reverse complement strand
GGCAAACCAGCCAGCCCCACCAATCCACCAGGCCTCTATCCTATATAGTAAAAGGATAATATGCCTCCCAGCACCGGGATCAACGGAGCCGAAAGGCCTCCCGGCACCAGGATCAGCATAACAGTGGGCAGCGCCCAAACCCCCTAATGGCCCTGCTGCTCTTTGTGTGACAGGGGGCGGGGCCACAACCTCCTTATCTGCCCTGCTCTGTTCCTAACAGGGGAAGGTGTCCCAAACTCCTGATCAGCCCTGCTCTGTGCCTGATAAGGGGGAGCTCCCCAACCACCCAATCGTCCTGCGGCTCTGTGTGTGACAGGGTGCGGCGCCCCAACACCCACACCCCACGGGCTTTGCTCTGTGTGTGATGGGGTAGAGCCATAACTTCCCCATCGACTCTGCCCTGAGTGTGACAGTAGCGGCGCCCCAACCCCCTGATCCGCCCTGTTCTGTGTATGACAGGGGGTGGTGCGCCAACTCCCTATCGGCCCTACTCTGTGTGTGACAGAGGGGAGCTCCCCAACCCCCTGATGGGCCCTGCTCTGTGCATGACAGGGGGCAGTGACCCAACCCCTGGATTGCCCTGCAGCTCTGTGTGTGACAGGCTGCAGTGTCCCACCCCACTGATCAGCCCTGCTCTTTGCCTGATAGGGGGGAGCTCCCCAACCCCCTGATTGCCCTGCAGCTCTGTGTGTGACAGGGTTCGGCGCACCAATGGCCCCCCAACGGGCCCTGCTCTGTGTGTGACAGGGGGGAGCTCCCCAACCCCCTGATCGACCCTGCTCTGTGAGTGACAGGGTACAGAGCCCCAACCCCCCTGATGGGCCCTGCTCTGTGCATGACAGGGCATGGAGCCCCAACCCCTCTGATGGGCCCTGCTCTGTGCGTGGCAGGGGGTGGCGCCGCAACCTGCCCATGACCCTGCCTTGAGTGTGACAGGGAACGGTGCTCCAATCCCCCAATCGGCCCTACCCTGAGCGTGACTGAGGTTGGCATCACAACTTCCCAATCGCCCTGCTCTGTGCATGACAGGGGAAGGTGACCCAACTCCCCAATCGGCCCTGCTCTGAGCCCGACCCGGGGCTGCACCTAGGGATTGAGCCTGCTCTCTGCCACCCGGGAGCAGGCCTAAGCCAGCAGGTCATTATCTCCCGAGGGTTCCCAGACTGCGAGAGGGCACACGCAGGGCTGAGGGACCCCCCTCTCCCCTGA
>NW_006291189.1:57952-61529 GCF_000327345.1 Myotis davidii | reverse complement strand
CCAAGGGGTCCCAGACTGCGAGAGGGCACAGGCTGGGCTGAGGGACCTCCCCTTCCCCCCAAGTGCACAAATTTTTGTGCACCAGACCTCTAGTACTTTATAAAAATTTTACCCCTGATATTCCCAGTACCCAACTTGTAGCATACATAGTTATTACAGTACTAGAGGCCCGGTGCATGAAATTCGTGCATTGGGGAAGGGCCCCTCAGCCTGGCCTGTATCCTCTTGCAGTCCAGAACCCCTTGCTCCTTGTCTCCCACCTGCTTGCTGCTCCTTACCACTCAGCTTGCTGTTTCTCATGCTGCTGTGGAGGCGGGATAGGCTCCCACCTCCACTGCTACACTCGCTGGTCGTGAGCCCAGCTTCTTGCTGAGTGGTGCTCCCCCTGTGGAAGTGCACTGAGCACCAGGGAGCAGCTACTGAGTTGAGTGTCTGCCACCTGGTGGTCAGTGCGCATCATAGTGACGGGTTGTTCTAGTCGTTACGCCATAAGCGTCACTTAGGCTTTTATTATATAGAGTATTGACTGTATTTCCTATGCTATACTTTACATGCCCATGACTATTTTCTAAATACCATTCTATACTTCTCAATTCCTTCACATTTTTCACCCAGTTCTCTATCTTGCTTCCCTCTGGTAACCATTAGTCTGTTCTCTGTGTCTATGAGCCTATTTCTGTTTTGTTTGTTCATTTACATTGTTCTATATATAATTTTGATAAAGAATGGTCCTAAAAATATCAATGACATTGTAAAGATGGAAAAAAACGAATAGCTTTGTACTGGCAGAGAGGAATAGTTGAAAGGAACACATTACAGGTTCTGGATTTACACTAAAGAATATATAATTTACTATATGATGAGGTAGAATTTATAATTGACAGGTAAAAGTCAATTATTTAATTAAGTGTATTTTGACTACTATTTAGTCATTTTAAAAACTAAAAATGTTTTCCTAACAAGTAAATGTTAAGATGTATCAAATGCTTTAAATGAAAAACTTAAACAAAAGATGAAGTACAAATAAATGTTGGTAATTTAAACACTAATTATCTTTAGGTAAAGTGAATATTTCTAAACATAATAAAAGTTAAAAAGCATTATAAAGATGAATAAAGCTAAATATGAAATATAAATGTAAGAAAAAAAGAGTCAAAATATAAATAAAATGTGAGAGCATTCACCATACCAGCAGCAAAGGGTTAATCATCTCAATGTACAAAATGTCTTTTCTACTAAAGTATGACCACATTCATAGAAAAATTTCCAAAAAATTAACAAAAGAAAATATGGAAAAACAATAAATATGAGAACTTAAAATTATAAAGATAATTCCTCATTTGTCAAATAATTATTGAGCACCATATTTTATATACTGGCTGCTTCCTCTATTGGAGATGGTCGCCCTCAAGATCCTCACTTGGATGGCTCTTTCTCAAGATCAAATATGGTCCAATAGTTCCACTTCTAGGTATATAGGTGTACCAGTTAATACTGTGGATTTTTTTCACTAGATGGAGTTTACATATCTTGATATATATGCGATTTGATATGTATGCTATTTTGTTGTATTGACAACAAGCTTCAAAATTTCATATGTCAAATTTGCTGAAGGTATTAACATCATAGATATTTTTACACTTAAAAATGTTTTAAAAATGTTGAATTACATGCCAAAAAGGAGCATTTGCGGGAAGTTTTAATTCATTATTTTAAGAAAAAGTTATATACTTCAGGAAGCTTATGGTGAACATTCTCCATCACAAGATAGTTGTGAACGCTGGTTTTAATGCTTTAAAAGTAATTATTTCGATGTGAAAGACAAAGAACATCCAGGTCAACAGAAAAAGTTTGAAGACCAACAATTACAAGCATTATTGGATGATGATGCATCTCAAACTCAAAAACAACTTGCAGAAAGATTAAACGTTGCTCAGAAAAAAATTTCCGATTGTTTACAAGCAATGGGAAAGATTTTAAAGGAAGGAAAATGGGTGTTACATCAAGTGTAATCATGGGTTGATTCAGGTCAACCATCAACATGGACTGCAAGGCAAAATTGCTTTGGAAAGAAGACAATGCTCTGTGTTTGGTGGGATCAGGAAGGTGTGGGGTATTATGAGCTTCTAAAGCCAGGTGAAACCGTTAATACTGATCGCTACCGACAAGAAATGATCAATTTGAACCCCGCTTTGATCGTAAAACAACCACAATGGGCCAGAAGACACGGCGAAGTAATTTTGCTTCATGATGACGCACCGTCACACACTTCAAAACCAGTTAAATACACGTTAAAAGATCTTGCCTGGGAAGTATTAGCCCACCCGCCGTATTCACCAGACCTTGCTCCTTCAGATTACCACTTGTTCTGATCGATGGCACATGCACTTTCAGAGCAGCACTTCAAAACGTATGAAGAAATAGGAAATTGGGTCTCTGAATGGTTTGCCTCAAAACAAGAAAAGTTCTATTGGGACGGTATCCACAAATTACCTGAAAGATGGGGGAAAGGTGTATGTAGTGATAGACATTACTTTGAATAAAGCAATTTTGATGTTTCTCTTGAAATTATTGTGTTTTCTTTGATTACAAAATTTGCCATTATTAACCGATACACCTATTGGTGTTGTCTAAATAGATTAGTGGTTATGCTCCATACCAAATTAATATGTAGAGTTGAATCCGAATTGTTCTATTGAAGTTTAATACATGAGCTAAAATTTTTTGAAAGATATACAGTTTAAAACATTCAACATTTATAAGTTAGTCTTGAAGATGAACTTGGAAAACGCAGTGATAAAAAGCTAAAATAAGCTAAATTTTTTGCATTATATATAAAACTAGAGGCCCAATGCACGAAGATTCGTGCAAGAATAGGCCTTCCTTCCCCTGGCTGCCAGCACTGGCTTCCCTCTGACACCCAGGACCCAGGCCTTCGCTCTGGCCACCGCCTTCTGCCTTCACTCCAGCCCTGCCGCCCTCCTGTAGCTCCTTCCATCCCATGCCCCCCCTCATAGCAAGTGTCCCACCCCGCCCTGGCCGCTCTGCGCCTGCGTCGTCACGATGGCCGCTGCTATCTTTGTTGTGTCAATTTGCATATTTCCTCCTTATTGGCTGTGGGCACCACCATCTTTGTCATGAAGTGACAGCCAATTTGCATATTCTAGCTTTATTAGATAGGATAAAATAATACTTTGTTTTAAAATTTTACTACAACTACATTTTTGTATATATGCTTTTTAAAATGATTTCTGTATCTATGTTTTTTTTTTAAAAAAAACACAGTTTATGCTGCAGCCACACACCCCCAAATAAGGAAAGAGTAAAGTAAAATTAAAAGGATTAAAAATATTGACACTTATTGATATATCACAAAATATTCAAACTAAAAAGAAACAGGAATAATTTTGACATGGAATAAGAAGCAGGACTCAAGAAAAAAAGAGCTAAAGGGTCTCTAGTTTGATAAAAAATATCTATAGCTACTCAAATGTAGTCTAAAATTAGCTATTTTTTATAGGTCTGCAACAGGACAAGTATAAAACTTGAAAGCATTTAGAAATGTTTATGGAAATCT